>NW_027515158.1:0-42325 GCF_048772815.1 Callospermophilus lateralis
AATGAAACCTAAAAATGCAAACTGTTACTGCAAACGAATGCTTCAACGTAGGAGAAGGAAACTTGAGCATCCAAGTGGGATTGGTGTACTGATCATTACTCGAAAGTATCATGAAGATTGGATGAAAAAATATATGTTGAGATTTCAGAAGACTCTAGTTTTGGGAAGTTTGGCAACTCCTTTCAATAAAAGTGTTATTCTCCAGTCCCTGCATTAGGCTACATCAAGAGGAAACAAACCTTAGAGATAGAACATAGAACTACAGTATTTTGTCAAGTTTCAAGAAGCTAGCACAAACCGTGTTTGATTTAGAGTTCGAACTGCATCTGTCAATATAGGACAAAACAGAGTGAAACCTAAAAATTCAAACTGTTCCTGCAAACGAATGCTTCAACCTAGGAGAACGAAACTTGGGCATCCAAGTTTGATTGGTGCACTGCTCATTACTTGAAAGTATCATGAAGGTCGGAAGAAAAAATATATGATGATATTTCAGGAGACTGTAGTTTTTTGGCAGCCTAACAACGCCTTTCATTGAATGTGTTATTCGCCAGTCTCTGCTTAAGGCTACATCAAGAGGAAACAAACCTTAGGGATAGAACGTAGAACTACTTTACTGTGTCATGTTTCAAGTAGCTAGCACAAACCGTGTTTGATTTAAAGTTCTAACTGCATCTGTCAATATAGGAGAAAACAGAGTGAAACCTAAAAATTCAAACTGTTCCTGCAAACGAATGCTTCAACCTAGAAGAACAAAACTTGGGCATCCAAGTGGGAATGGTGTACTGATCATTACTTGAATGTATCATGAAGTTTGGATGAAAAAATATATGTTGAGATTTCAGGAGACTCTAGTTTTTTGAAAGTTTGGCAACCCCTTTCAATATAAGTGTTATTCGCCAGTCCCTGCATTAGGCTACATCAAGAGGAAACAAACCTTAGAGATAGAACGTAGAACTACTTTATTGTGTCAAGTTTCAAGAAGCTAGCACAAACCGTGTTTGATTTAGAGTTCTAGCTGCATCTGTCAATATAGGAGAAAACAGAGTGAAACCTAGAAATTCAAACTGTTACTGCAAACGAATGCATCAACCTAGGAGAACGAAACTTGGGCATCCAAGTTTGATTGGTGTACTGCTCATTACTTGAAAGTATCATTAAGGTCGGAAAAAAATATGTGTTGAGATTTCAGGAGACTCTAGTTTTTTGGCAGCCTAACAACGCCTTTCATTGAAAGTGTTATTCGCCAGTCTGTGCTGAAGGCTACATCAAGAGGAAACAAACCTTAGGGATAGAATGTAGAACTACTTTATTGTGTCAAGTTTCAAGAAGCTAGCCCAAACCGTGTATGATTTAGAGTTTGAACTACATTTGTCAATATAGGAGAAAGCAGAATGAAACCTAAAAATGCAAACTGTTACTGCAAACGAATGCTTCAACGTAGGAGAAGGAAACTTGAGCATCCAAGTGGGATTGGTGTACTGATCATTACTCGAAAGTATCATGAAGATTGGATAAAAAAATATATGTTGAGATTTCAGAAGACTCTAGTTTTGGGAAGTTTGGCAACTCCTTTCAATAAAAGTGTTATTCGCCAGTCCCTGCATTAGGCTACATCAAGAGGAAACAAACCTTAGAGATAGAACGTAGAACTACAGTATTTTGTCAAGTTTCAAGAAGCTAGCACAAACCGTGTTTGATTTAGAGTTCGAACAGCATCTGTCAATATAGGACAAAACAGAGTAAACCTAAAAATTCAAACTGTTCCTGCAAACGAATGCTTCAACCTAGGAGAACGAAACTTGGGAATCCAAGTTTGATTGGTGCACTGCTCATTACTTGAAAGTATCATGAAGGTCGGAAGAAAAAATATATGATGAGATTTCAGGAGACTGTAGTTTTTTGGCAGTCTAACAACGCCTTTCATTGAATGTGTTATTCGCCAGTCTCTGCTTAACGGTACATCAAGAGGAAACAAACCTTAGGGATAGAACGTAGAATTACTTTATTGTGTCATGTTTCAAGTAGCTAGCACAAACCGTGTTTGATTTAAAGTTCTAACTGCATCTGTCAATATAGGAGAAAACAGAGTGAAACCTAAAAATTCAAACTGTTCCTGCTAACGAATGCTTCAACCTAGAAGAACAAAACTTGGGCATCCAAGTGGGAATGGTGTACTGATCGTTACTTGAATGTATCATGAAGATTGGATGAAAAAATATATGTTGAGATTTCAGGACACTCTAGTTTTTTGAAAGTTTGGCAACCCCTTTCAATATAAGTGTTATTCGCCAGTCCCTGCATTAGGCTACATCAAGAGGAAACAAACCTTAGAGATAGAACGTAGAACTACTTTATTGTGTCAAGTTTCAAGAAGCTAGCACAAACCGTGTTTGATTTAGAGTTCTAGCTGCATCTGTCAATATAGGAGAAAACAGAGTGAAACCTAGAAATTCAAACTGTGACTGCAAACGAATGCATCAACCTAGGAGAACGAAACTTGGGCATCCAAGTTTGATTGGTGTACTGCTCATTACTTGAAAGTATCATTAAGGTCGGAAAAAAATATGTGTTGAGATTTCAGGAGACTCTAGTTTTTTGGCAGCCTAACAACGCCTTTCATTGAAAAGTGTTATTCGCCAGTTTGTGCTGAAGGCTACATCAAGAGGAAACAAACCTTAGGGATAGAATGTAGAACTACTTTATTGTGTCACGTTTCAAGAAGCTAGCCCAAACCGTGTATGATTTACAGTTTGAACTACATTTGTCAATATAGGAGAAAGCAGAATGAAACCTAAAAATTCAAACTGTTACTGCAAACGAATGCTTCAACGTAGGAGAAGGAAACTTGAGCATCCAAGTGGGATTGGTGTACTGATCATTACTCGAAAGTATCATGAAGATTGGATAAAAAAATATATGTTGAGATTTCAGAAGACTCTAGTTTTGGGAAGTTTGGCAACCCCTTTCAATAAAAGTGTTATTCGCCAGTCCCTGCATTAGGCTACTTCAAGAGGAAACAAACCTTAGAGATAGAACGTAGAACTACAGTATTTTGTCAAGTTTCAAGAAGCTAGCACAAACCGTGTTTGATTTAGAGTTCGAACTGCATCTGTCAATATAGGACAAAACAGAGTGAAACCTAAAAATTCAAACTGTTCCTGCAAACGAATGCTTCAACCTAGGAGAACGAAACTTGGGCATCCAAGTTTGATTGGTGCACTGCTCATTACTTGAAAGTATCATGAAGGTCGGAAGAAAAAATATATGATGAGATTTCAGGAGACTGTAGTTTTTTGGCAGCCTAACAACGCCTTTCATTGAATGTGTTATTCGCCAGTCTCTGCTTAAGGCTACATCAAGAGGAAACAAACCTTAGGGATAGAACGTAGAACTACTTTATTGTGTCATGTTTCAAGTAGCTAGCACAAACCGTGTTTGATTTAAAGTTCTAACTGCATCTGTCAATATAGGAGAAAACAGAGTGAAACCTAAAAATTCAAACTGTTCCTGCAAACGAATGCTTCAACCTAGAAGAACAAAACTTGGGCATCCAAGTGGGAATGGTGTACTGATCATTACTTGAATGTATCATGAAGATTGGATGAAAAAATATATGTTGAGATTTCAGGAGACTCTAGTTTTTTGAAATTTTGGCAACCCCTTTCAATATAAGTGTTATTCGCCAGTCCCTGCATTAGGCTACATCAAGAGGAAACAAACCTTAGAGATAGAACGTAGAACTACTTTATTTTGTCAAGTTTCAAGAAGCTAGCACAAACCGTGTTTGATTTAGAGTTCTAGCTGCATCTGTCAATATAGGAGAAAACAGAGTGAAACCTAGAAATTCAAACTGTTACTGCAAACGAATGCATCAACCTAGGAGAACGAAACTTGGGCATCCAAGTTTGATTGGTGTACTGCTCATTACTTGAAAGTATCATTAAGGTCGGAAAAAAATATGTGTTGAGATTTCAGGAGACTCTAGTTTTTTGGCAGCCTAACAACGCCTTTCATTGAAAGTGTTATTCGCCAGTCTGTGCTGAAGGCTACATCAAGAGGAAACAAACCTTAGGGATAGAATGTAGAACTACTTTATTGTGTCAAGTTTCAAGAAGCTAGCCCAAACCGTGTATGATTTAGAGTTTGAACTACATTTGTCAATATAGGAGAAAGCAGAATGAAACCTAAAAATTCAAACTGTTACTGCAAACGAATGCTTCAACGTAGGAGAAGGAAACTTGAGCATCCAAGTGGGATTGGTGTACTGATCATTACTCGAAAGTATCATGAAGATTGGATAAAAAAATATATGTTGAGATTTCAGAAGACTCTAGTTTTGGGAAGTTTGGCAACCCCTTTCAATAAAAGTGTTATTCGCCAGTCCCTGCATTAGGCTACATCAAGAGGAAACAAACCTTAGAGATAGAACGTAGAACTACAGTATTTTGTCAAGTTTCAAGAAGCTAGCACAAACCGTGTTTGATTTAGAGTTCTAGCTGCATCTGTCAATATAGGAGAAAACAGAGTGAAACCTAGAAATTCAAACTGTGACTGCAAACGAATGCATCAACCTAGGAGAACGAAACTTGGGCATCCAAGTTTGATTGGTGTAACTGCTCATTACTTGAAAGTATCATTAAGGTCGGAAAAAAATATGTGTTGAGATTTCAGGAGACTCTAGTTTTTTGGCAGCCTAACAACGCCTTTCATTGAAAGTGTTATTCGCCAGTTTGTGCTGAAGGCTACATCAAGAGGAAACAAACCTTAGGGATAGAATGTAGAACTACTTTATTGTGTCACGTTTCAAGAAGCTAGCCCAAACCGTGTATGATTTAGAGTTTGAACTACATTTGTCAATATAGGAGAAAGCAGAATGAAACCTAAAAATTCAAACTGTTACTGCAAACGAATGCTTCAACGTAGGAGAAGGAAACTTGAGCATCCAAGTGGGGATTGGTGTACTGATCATTACTCGAAAGTATCATGAAGATTGGATAAAAAAATATATGTTGAGATTTCTAGAAGACTCTAGTTTTGGGAAGTTTGGCAACCCCTTTCAATAAAAGTGTTATTCGCCAGTCCCTGCATTAGGCTACTTCAAGAGGAAACAAACCTTAGAGATAGAACGTAGAACTACAGTATTTTGTCAAGTTTCAAGAAGCTAGCACAAACCGTGTTTGATTTAGAGTTCGAACTGCATCTGTCAATATAGGACAAAACAGAGTGAAACCTAAAAATTCAAACTGTTCCTGCAAACGAATGCTTCAACCTAGGAGAACGAAACTTGGGCATCCAAGTTTGATTGGTGCACTGCTCATTACTTGAAAGTATCATGAAGGTCGGAAGAAAAATATATGATGAGATTTCAGGAGACTGTAGTTTTTGGGCAGCCTAACAACGCCTTTCATTGAATGTGTTATTCGCCAGTCTCTGCTTAAGGCTACATCAAGAGGAAACAAACCTTAGGGATAGAACGTAGAACTACTTTATTGTGTCATGTTTCAAGTAGATTGCACAAACCGTGTTTGATTTAAAGTTCTAACTGCATCTGTCAATATGGGAGAAAACAGAGTGAAACCTAAAAATTCAAACTGTTCCTGCAAACGAATGCTTCAACCTAGAAGAACAAAACTTGGGTATCCAAGTGGGAATGGTGTACTGATCATTACTTGAATGTATCATGAAGATTGGATGAAAAAATATATGTTGAGATTTCAGGAGACTCTAGTTTTTTGAAAGTTTGGCAACCCCTTTCAATATAAGTGTTATTCGCCAGTCCCTGCATTAGGCTACATCAAGAGGAAACAACCTTAGAGATAGAACGTAGAACTACTTTATTGTGTCAAGTTTCAAGAAGCTAGCACAAACCGTGTTTGATTTAGAGTTCTAGCTGCATCTGTCAATATAGGAGAAAACAGAGTGAAACCTAGAAATTCAAACTGTTACTGCAAACGAATGCATCAACCTAGGAGAACGAAACTTGGGCATCCAAGTTTGATTGGTGTACTGCTCATTACTTGAAAGTATCATTAAGGTCGGAAAAAAATATGTGTTGAGATTTCAGGAGACTCTAGTTTTTTGGCAGCCTAACAACGCCTTTCATTGAAAGTGTTATTCGCCAGTCTGTGCTGAAGGCTACATCAAGAGGAACAAACCTTAGGGATAGAATGTAGAACTACTTTATTGTGTCAAGTTTTAAGAAGCTAGCCCAAACCGTGTATGATTTAGAGTTTGAACTACATTTGTCAATATAGGAGAAAGCAGAATGAAACCTAAAAATTCAAACTGTTACTGCAAACGAATGCTTCAACGTAGGAGAAGGAAACTTGAGCATCCAAGTGGGATTGGTGTACTGATCATTACTCGAAAGTATCATGAAGATTGGATAAAAAAATATATGTTGAGATTCAGAAGACTCTAGTTTTTGGGAAGTTGGCAACCCCTTTCAATAAAAGTGTTATTCGCCAGTCCCTGCATTAGGCTACATCAAGAGGAAACAAACCTTAGAGATAGAACGTAGAACTACAGTATTTTGTCAAGTTTCAAGAAGCTAGCACAAACCGTGTTTGATTTAGAGTTCGAACTGCATCTGTCAATATAGGACAAAACAGAGTGAAACCTAAAAATTCAAACTGTTCCTGCAAACGAATGCTTCAAACCTAGGAGAACGAAACTTGGGCATCCAAGTTTGATTGGTGCACTGCTCATTACTTGAAAGTATGATGAAGGTCGGAAGAAAAAATATGTGTTGAGATTTTCAGGAGACTCTAGTTTTTTGGCAGCCTAACAACGCCTTTCATTGAAAGTGTTATTCGCCAGTCTGTGCTGAAGGCTACATCAAGAGGAAACAAACCTTAGAGATAGAACGTGGAACTACTTTATTGTGTCAAGTTTCAAGAAGCTAGCCCAAACCGTGTATGATTTAGAGTTTGAACTACATTTGTCAATATAGGAGAAAGCAGAATGAAACCTAAAAATGCAAACTGTTACTGCAAACGAATGCTTCAACGTAGGAGAAGGAAACTTGAGCATCCAAGTGGGATTGGTGTACTGATCATTACTCGAAAGTATCATGAAGATTGGATAAAAAAATATATGTTGAGATTTCAGAAGACTCTAGTTTTGGAAGTTTGGCAACCCCTTTCAATAAAAGTGTTATTCGCCAGTCCCTGCATTAGGCTACATCAAGAGGAAACAAACCTTAGAGATAGAACGTAGAACTACAGTATTTTGTCAAGTTTCAAGAAGCTAGCACAAACCGTGTTTGATTTAGAGATCGAACTGCATCTGTCAATATAGGACAAAACAGAGTGAAACCTAAAAATTCAAACTGTTCCTGCAAACGAATGCTTCAACCTAGGAGAACGAAACTTGGGCATCCAAGTTTGATTGGTGCACTGCTCATTACTTGAAAGTATCATGAGGTCGGAAGAAAAAATATATGATGAGATTTCAGGAGACTGTAGTTTTTGGGCAGCCTAACAACGCCTTTCATTGAATGTGTTATTCGCCAGTCTCTGCTTAAGGCTACATCAAGAGGAAAACAAACCTTAGGGATAGAACGTAGAACTACTTTATTGTGTCATGTTTCAAGTAGATTGCACAAACCGTGTTTGATTTAAAGTTCTAACTGCATCTGTCAATATGGGAGAAAACAGAGTGAAACCTAAAAATTCAAACTGTTCCTGCAAACGAATGCTTCAACCTAGAAGAACAAAACTTGGGCATCCAAGTGGGAATGGTGTACTGATCATTACTTGAATGTATCATGAAGATTGGATGAAAAAATATATGTTGAGATTTCAGGAGACTCTAGTTTTTTGAAAGTTTGGCAACCCCTTTCAATATAAGTGTTATTCGCCAGTCCCCTGCATTAGGCTACATCAAGAGGAAACAAACCTTAGAGATAGAACGTAGAACTACTTTATTGTGTCAAGTTTCAAGAAGCTAGCACAAACCGTGTTTGATTTAGAGTTCTAGCTGCATCTGTCAATATAGGAGAAAACAGAGTGAAACCTAGAAATTCAAACTGTTACTGCAAACGATGCATCAACTAGGAGAACGAAACTTGGGCATCCAAGTTTGATTGGTGTACTGCTCATTACTTGAAAGTATCATTAAGGTCGGAAAAAAATATGTGTTGAGATTTCAGGAGACTCTAGTTTTTTGGCAGCCTAACAACGCCTTTCATTGAAAGTGTTATTCGCCAGTCTGTGCTGAAGGCTACATCAAGAGGAAACAAACCTTAGGGATAGAATGTAGAACTACTTTATTGTGTCAAGTTTCAAGAAGCTAGCCCAAACCGTGTATGATTTAGAGTTTGAACTACATTTGTCAATATAGGAGAAAGCAGAATGAAACCTAAAAATTCAAACTGTTACTGCAAACGAATGCTTCAACGTAGGAGAAGGAAACTTGAGCATCCAAGTGGGATTGGTGTACTGATCATTACTCGAAAGTATCATGAAGATTGGATAAAAAAATATATGTTGAGATTTCAGAAGACTCTAGTTTTGGGAAGTTTGGCAACCCCTTTCAATAAAAGTGTTATTCGCCAGTCCCTGCATTAGGCTACATCAAGAGGAAACAAACCTTAGAGATAGAACGTAGAACTACAGTATTTTGTCAAGTTTCAAGAAGCTAGCACAAACCGTGTTTGATTTAGAGATCTAGCTGCATCTGTCAATATAGGAGAAAACAGAGTGAAACCTAGAAATTCAAACTGTGACTGCAAACGAATGCATCAACCTAGGAGAACGAAACTTGGGCATCCAAGTTTGATTGGTGTACTGCTCATTACTTGAAAGTATCATTAAGGTCGGAAAAAAATATGTGTTGAGATTTCAGGAGACTCTAGTTTTTTGGCAGCCTAACAACGCCTTTCATTGAAAGTGTTATTCGCCAGTTTGTGCTGAAGGCTACATCAAGAGGAAACAAACCTTAGGGATAGAATGTAGAACTACTTTATTGTGTCACGTTTCAAGAAGCTAGCCCAAACCGTGTATGATTTAGAGTTTGAACTACATTTGTCAATATAGGAGAAAGCAGAATGAAACCTAAAAATTCAAACTGTTACTGCAAACGAATGCTTCAACGTAGGAGAAGGAAACTTGAGCATCCAAGTGGGATTGGTGTACTGATCATTACTCGAAAGTATCATGAAGATTGGATAAAAAAATATATGTTGAGATTTCAGAAGACTCTAGTTTTGGGAAGTTTGGCAACCCCTTTCAATAAAAGTGTTATTCGCCAGTCCCTGCATTAGGCTACTTCAAGAGGAAACAAACCTTAGAGATAGAACGTAGAACTACAGTATTTTGTCAAGTTTCAAGAAGCTAGCACAAACCGTGTTTGATTTAGAGTTCGAACTGCATCTGTCAATATAGGACAAAACAGAGTGAAACCTAAAAATTCAAACTGTTCCTGCAAACGAATGCTTCAACCTAGGAGAACGAAACTTGGGCATCCAAGTTTGATTGGTGCACTGCTCATTACTTGAAAGTATCATGAAGGTCGGAAGAAAAAATATATGATGAGATTTCAGGAGACTGTAGTTTTTTGGCAGCCTAACAACGCCTTTCATTGAATGTGTTATTCGCCAGTCTCTGCTTAAGGCTACATCAAGAGGAAACAAACCTTAGGGATAGAACGTAGAACTACTTTATTGTGTCATGTTTCAAGTAGCTAGCACAAACCGTGTTTGATTTAAAGTTCTAACTGCATCTGTCCAATATAGGAGAAAACAGAGTGAAACCTAAAAATTCAAACTGTTCCTGCAAACGAATGCTTCAACCTAGAAGAACAAAACTTGGGCATCCAAGTGGGAATGGTGTACTGATCATTACTTGAATGTATCATGAAGATTGGATGAAAAAATATATGTTGAGATTTCAGGAGACTCTAGTTTTTGAAATTTTGGCAACCCCTTTCAATATAAGTGTTATTCGCCAGTCCCTGCATTAGGCTACATCAAGAGGAAACAAACCTTAGAGATAGAACGTAGAACTACCTTTATTTTGTCAAGTTTCAAGAAGCTAGCACAAACCGTGTTTGATTTAGAGTTCTAGCTGCATCTGTCAATATAGGAGAAAACAGAGTGAAACCTAGAAATTCAAACTGTTACTGCAAACGAATGCATCAACCTAGGAGAACGAAACTTGGGCATCCAAGTTTGATTGGTGTACTGCTCATTACTTGAAAGTATCATTAAGGTCGGAAAAAAATATGTGTTGAGATTTCAGGAGACTCTAGTTTTTTGGCAGCCTAACAACGCCTTTCATTGAAAGTGTTATTCGCCAGTCCTGTGCTGAAGGCTACATCAAGAGGAAACAAACCTTAGGGATAGAATGTAGAACTACTTTATTGTGTCAAGTTTCAAGAAGCTAGCCCAAACCGTGTATGATTTAGAGTTTGAACTACATTTGTCAATATAGGAGAAAGCAGAATGAAACCTAAAAATTCAATCTGTTACTGCAAACGAATGCTTCAACGTAGGAGAATGAAACTTGAGCATCAAGTGGGATTGGTGTACTGATCATTACTCGAAAGTATCATGAAGATTGGATAAAAAAATATATGTTGAGATTTCAGAAGACTCTAGTTTTGGGAAGTTTGGCAACCCCTTTCAATAAAAGTGTTATTCACCAGTCCTGCATTAGGCTACATCAAGAGGAAACAAACCTTAGAGATAGAACGTAGAACTACAGTATTTTGTCAAGTTTCAAGAAGCTAGCACAAACCGTGTTTGATTTAGAGTTCGAACTGCATCTGTCAATATAGGACAAAACAGAGTGAAACCTAAAAATTCAAACTGTTCCTGCAAACGAATGCTTCACCTAGGAGAACGAAAACTTGGGCATCCAAGTTTGATTGGTGCACTGCTCATTACTTGAAAGTATCATGAAGGTCGGAAGAAAAAATATATGATGAGATTTCAGGAGACTGTAGTTTTTGGGCAGCTAACAACGCCTTTCATTGAATGTGTTATTCGCCAGGTTTCTGCTTAAGGCTACATCAAGAGGAAACAAACCTTAGGTATAGAACGTAGAACTACTTTATTGTGTCATGTTTCAAGTAGATTGCACAAACCGTGTTTGATTTAAAGTTCTAACTGCATCTGTCAATATGGGAGAAAACAGAGTGAAACCTAAAAATTCAAACTGTTCCTGCAAACGAATGCTTCAACCTAGAAGAACAAAACTTGGGCATCCAAGTGGGAATGGTGTACTGATCATTACTTGAATGTATCATGAAGATTGGATGAAAAAATATATGTTGAGATTTCAGGAGACTCTAGTTTTTTGAAAGTTTGGCAACCCCTTTCAATATAAGTGTTATTCGCCAGTCCCTGCATTAGGCTACATCAAGAGGAAACAAACCTTAGAGATAGAACGTAGAACTACTTTATTGTGTCAAGTTTCAAGAAGCTAGCACAAACCGTGTTTGATTTAGAGTTCTAGCTGAATCTGTCAATATAGGAGAAAACAGAGTGAAACCTAGAAATTCAAACTGTTACTGCAAACGAATGCATCAACCTAGGAGAACGAAACTTTGGCATCCAAGTTTGATTGGTGTACTGCTCATTACTTGAAAGTATCATTAAGATCGGAAAAAAATATGTGTTGAGATTTCAGGAGACTCTAGTTTTTTGGCAGCCTAACAACGCCTTTCATTGAAAGTGTTATTCGCCAGTCTGTGCTGAAGGCTACATCAAGAGGAAACAAACCTTAGGGATAGAATGTAGAACTACTTTATTGTGTCAAGTTTCAAGAAGCTAGCCCAAACCGTGTATGATTTAGAGTTTGAACTACATTTGTCAATATAGGAGAAAGCAGAATGAAACCTAAAAATTCAAACTGTTACTGCAAACGAATGCTTCAACGTAGGAGAAGGAAACTTGAGCATCCAAGTGGGATTGGTGTACTGATCATTACTCGAAAGTATCATGAAGATTGGATAAAAAAATATATGTTGAGATTTCAGAAGACTCTAGTTTTGGGAAGTTTGGCAACCCCTTTCAATAAAAGTGTTATTCGCCAGTCCCTGCATTAGGCTACATCAAGAGGAAACAAACCTTAGAGATAGAACGTAGAACTACAGTATTTTGTCAAGTTTCAAGAAGCTAGCACAAACCGTGTTTGATTTAGAGTTCGAACTGCATCTGTCAATATAGGACAAAACAGAGTGAAACCTAAAAATTCAAACTGTTCCTGCAAACGAATGCTTCAACCTAGGAGAACGAAACTTGGGCATCCAAGTTTGATTGGTGCACTGCTCATTACTTGAAAGTATCATGAAGGTCGGAAGAAAAAATATGTGTTGAGATTTCAGGAGACTCTAGTTTTTTGGCAGCCTAACAACGCCTTTCATTGAAAGTGTTATTCGCCAGTCTGTGCTGAAGGCTACATCAAGAGGAAACAAACCTTAGAGATAGAACGTGGAACTACTTTATTGTGTCAAGTTTCAAGAAGCTAGCCCAAACCGTGTATGATTTAGAGTTTGAACTACATTTGTCAATATAGGAGAAAGCAGAATGAAACCTAAAAATGCAAACTGTTACTGCAAACGAATGCTTCAACGTAGGAGAAGGAAACTTGAGCATCCAAGTGGGATTGGTGTACTGATCATTACTCGAAAGTATCATGAAGATTGGATAAAAAAATATATGTTGAGATTTCAGAAGACTCTAGTTTTGGAAGTTTGGCAACCCCTTTCAATAAAAGTGTTATTCGCCAGTCCCTGCATTAGGCTACATCAAGAGGAAACAAACCTTAGAGATAGAACGTAGAACTACAGTATTTTGTCAAGTTTCAAGAAGCTAGCACAAACCGTGTTTGATTTAGAGATCGAACTGCATCTGTCAATATAGGACAAAACAGAGTGAAACCTAAAAATTCAAACTGTTCCTGCAAACGAATGCTTCAACCTAGGAGAACGAAACTTGGGCATCCAAGTCTGATTGGTGCACTGCTCATTACTTGAAAGTATCATGAAGGTCGGAAGAAAAAATATATGATGAGATTTCAGGAGACTGTAGTTTTTTGGCAGCCTAACAACGCCTTTCATTGAATGTGTTATTCGCCAGTCTCTGCTTAAGGCTACATCAAGAGGAAACAAACCTTAAGGATAGAACGTAGAACTACTTTATTGTGTCATGTTTCAAGTAGCTTGCACAAACCGTGTTTGATTTAAAGTTCTAACTGCATCTGTCAATATAGGAGAAAACAGAGTGAAACCTAAAAATTCAAACTGTTCCTGCAAACGAATGCTTCAACCTAGAAGAACAAAACTTGGGCATCCAAGTGGGAATGGTGTACTGATCATTACTTGAATGTATCATGAAGATTGGATGAAAAAATATATGTTGAGATTTCAGGAGACTCTAGTTTTTTGAAAGTTTGGCAACCCCTTTCAATATAAGTGTTATTCGCCAGTCCCTGCATTAGGCTACATCAAGAGGAAACAAACCTTAGAGATAGAACGTAGAACTACTTTATTGTGTCAAGTTTCAAGAAGCTAGCACAAACCGTGTTTGATTTAGAGTTCTAGCTGCATCTGTCAATATAGGAGAAAACAGAGTGAAACCTAGAAATTCAAACTGTTACTGCAAACGAATGCATCAACCTAGGAGAACGAAACTTGGGCATCCAAGTTTGATTGGTGTACTGCTCATTACTTGAAAGTATCATTAAGGTCGGAAAAAAATATGTGTTGAGATTTCAGGAGACTCTAGTTTTTTGGCAGCCTAACAACGCCTTTCATTGAAAGTGTTATTCGCCAGTCTGTGCTGAAGGCTACATCAAGAGGAAACAAACCTTAGGGATAGAATGTAGAACTACTTTATTGTGTCAAGTTTCAAGAAGCTAGCCCAAACCGTGTATGATTTAGAGTTTGAACTACATTTGTCAATATAGGAGAAAGCAGAATGAAACCTAAAAATGCAAACTGTTACTGCAAACGAATGCTTCAACGTAGGAGAAGGAAACTTGAGCATCCAAGTGGGATTGGTGTACTGATCATTACTCGAAAGTATCATGAAGATTGGATAAAAAAATATATGTTGAGATTTCAGAAGACTCTAGTTTTGGGAAGTTTGGCAACTCTTTTCAATAAAAGTGTTATTCGCCAGTCCCTGCATTAGGCTACATCAAGAGGAAACAAACCTTAGAGATAGAACGTAGAACTACAGTATTTTGTCAAGTTTCAAGAAGCTAGCACAAACCGTGTTTGATTTAGAGTTCGAACAGCATCTGTCAATATAGGACAAAACAGAGTGAAACCTAAAAATTCAAACTGTTCCTGCAAACGAATGCTTCAACCTAGGAGAACGAAACTTGGGAATCCAAGTTTGATTGGTGCACTGCTCATTACTTGAAAGTATCATGAAGGTCGGAAGAAAAAATATATGATGAGATTTCAGGAGACTGTAGTTTTTTGGCAGTCTAACAACGCCTTTCATTGAATGTGTTATTCGCCAGTCTCTGCTTAAGGGTACATCAAGAGGAAACAAACCTTAGGGATAGAACGTAGAATTACTTTATTGTGTCATGTTTCAAGTAGCTAGCACAAACCGTGTTTGATTTAAAGTTCTAACTGCATCTGTCAATATAGGAGAAAACAGAGTGAAACCTAAAAATTCAAACTGTTCCTGCTAACGAATGCTTCAACCTAGAAGAACAAAACTTGGGCATCCAAGTTGGAATGGTGTACTGATCGTTACTTGAATGTATCATGAAGATTGGATGAAAAAATATATGTTGAGATTTCAGGACACTCTAGTTTTTTGAAAGTTTGGCAACCCCTTTCAATATAAGTGTTATTCGCCAGTCCCTGCATTAGGCTACATCAAGAGGAAACAAACCTTAGAGATAGAACGTAGAACTACTTTATTGTGTCAAGTTTCAAGAAGCTAGCACAAACCGTGTTTGATTTAGAGTTCTAGCTGCATCTGTCAATATAGGAGAAAACAGAGTGAAACCTAGAAATTCAAACTGTGACTGCAAACGAATGCATCAACCTAGGAGAACGAAACTTGGGCATCCAAGTTTGATTGGTGTACTGCTCATTACTTGAAAGTATCATTAAGGTCGGAAAAAAATATGTGTTGAGATTTCAGGAGACTCTAGTTTTTTGGCCGCCTAACAACGCCTTTCATTGAAAGTGTTATTCGCCAGTCTGTGCTGAAGGCTACATCAAGAGGAAACAAACCTTAGGGATAGAATGTAGAACTACTTTATTGTGTCAAGTTTCAAGAAGCTAGCCCAAACCGTGTATGATTTAGAGTTTGAACTACATTTGTCAATATAGGAGAAAGCAGAATGAAACCTAAAAATTAAAACTGTTACTGCAAACGAATGCTTCAACGTAGGAGAATGAAACTTGAGCATCCAAGTGGGATTGCTGTACTGATCATTACTCGAAAGTATCATGAAGATTGGATAAAAAAATATATGTTGAGATTTCAGAAGACTCTAGTTTTGGGAAGTTTGGCAACCCCTTTCAATAAAAGTGTTATTCGCCAGTCCCTGCATTAGGCTACATCAAGAGGAAACAAACCTTAGAGATAGAACGTAGAACTACAGTATTTTGTCAAGTTTCAAGAAGCTAGCACAAACCGGGTTTGATTTAGAGTTCGAACTGCATCTGTCAATATAGGACAAAACAGAGTGAAACCTAAAAATTCAAACTGTTCCTGCAAACGAATGCTTCAACCTAGGAGAACGAAACTTGGGCATCCAAGTTTGATTGGTGCACTGCTCATTACGTGAAAGTATCATGAAGGTCGGAAGAAAAAATATATGATGAGATTTCAGGAGACTGTAGTTTTTCAGCAGCCTAACAACGCCTTTCATTGAATGTGTTATTCGCCAGTCTCTGCTTAAGGCTACATCAAGAAGAAACAAACCTTAGGGATAGAACGTAGAACTACTTTATTGTGTCATGTTTCAAGTAGCTAGCACAAACCGTGTTTGATTTAAAGTTCTAACTGCATCTGTCAATATAGGAGAAAACAGAGTGAAACCTAAAAATTCAAACTGTTCCTGCAAACAAATGCTTCAACCTAGAAGAACAAAACTTGGGCATCCAAGTGGGAATGGTGTACTGATCATTACTTGAATGTATCATGAAGATTGGATGAAAAAATATATGTTGAGATTTCAGGAGACTCTAGTTTTTTGAAAGTTTGGCAACCCCTTTCAATATAAGTGTTATTCGCCAGTCCCTGCATTAGGCTACATCAAGAGGAAACAAACCTTAGAGATAGAACGTAGAACTACTTTATTGTGTCAAGTTTCAAGAAGCTAGCACAAACCGTGTTTGATTTAGAGTTCTAGCTGCATCTGTCAATATAGGAGAAAACAGAGTGAAACCTAGAAATTCAAACTGTGACTGCAAACGAATGCATCAACCTAGGAGAACGAAACTTGGGCATCCAAGTTTGATTGGTGTACTGCTCATTACTTGAAAGTATCATTAAGGTCGGAAAAAAATATGTGTTGAGATTTCAGGAGACTCTAGTTTTTTGGCCGCCTAACAACGCCTTTCATTGAAAGTGTTATTCGCCAGTCTGTGCTGAAGGCTACATCAAGAGGAAACAAACCTTAGGGATAGAATGTAGAACTACTTTATTGTGTCAAGTTTCAAGAAGCTAGCCCAAACCGTGTATGATTTAGAGTTTGAACTACATTTGTCAATATAGGAGAAAGCAGAATGAAACCTAAAAATTAAAACTGTTACTGCAAACGAATGCTTCAACGTAGGAGAATGAAACTTGAGCATCCAAGTGGGATTGCTGTACTGATCATTACTCGAAAGTATCATGAAGATTGGATAAAAAAATATATGTTGAGATTTCAGAAGACTCTAGTTTTGGGAAGTTTGGCAACCCCTTTCAATAAAAGTGTTATTCGCCAGTCCCTGCATTAGGCTACATCAAGAGGAAACAAACCTTAGAGATAGAACGTAGAACTACAGTATTTTGTCAAGTTTCAAGAAGCTAGCACAAACCGGGTTTGATTCAGAGTTCGAACTGCATCTGTCAATATAGGACAAAACAGAGTGAAATCTAAAAATTCAAACTGTTCCTGCAAACGAATGCTTCAACCTAGGAGAACGAAACTTGGGCATCCAAGTTTGATTGGTGCACTGCTCATTACGTGAAAGTATCATGAAGGTCGGAAGAAAAAATATATGATGAGATTTCAGGAGACTGTAGTTTTTTGGCAGCCTAACAACGCCTTTCATTGAATGTGTTATTCGCCAGTCTCTGCTTAAGGCTACATCAAGAGGAAACAAACCTTAGGGATAGAACGTAGAACTACTTTATTGTGTCATGTTTCAAGTAGCTAGCACAAACCGTGTTTGATTTAAAGTTCTAACTGCATCTGTCAATACAGGAGAAAACAGAGTGAAACCTAAAAATTCAAACTGTTCCTGCAAACGAATGCTTCAACCTAGAAGAACAAAACTTGGGCATCCAAGTGGGAATGGTGTACTGATCATTACTTGAATGTATCATGAAGATTGGATGAAAAAATATATGTTGAGATTTCAGGAGACTCTAGTTTTTTGAAAGTTTGGCAACCCCTTTCAATATAAGTGTTATTCGCCAGTCCCTGCATTAGGCTACATCAAGAGGAAACAAACCTTAGAGATAGAACGTAGAACTACTTTATTGTGTCAAGTTCCAAGAAGCTAGCACAAACCGTGTTTGATTTAGAGTTCTAGCTGCATCTGTCAATATAGGAGAAAACAGAGTGAAACCTAGAAATTCAAACTGTTACTGCAAACGAATGCATCAACCTAGGAGAACGAAACTTGGGCATCCAAGTTTGATTGGTGTACTGCTCATTACTTGAAAGTATCATTAAGGTCGGAAAAAAAATATGTGTTGAGATTCCAGGAGACTCTAGTTTTTTGGCAGCCTAACAACGCCTTTCATTGAAAGTGTTATTCACCAGTCTGTGCTGAAGGCTACATCAAGAGGAAACAAACCTTAGGGATAGAATGTAGAACTACTTTATTGTGTCAAGTTTCAAGAAGCTAGCCCAAACCGTGTATGATTTAGAGTTTGAACTACATTTGTCAATATAGGAGAAAGCAGAATGAAACCTAAAAATTCAATCTGTTACTGCAAACGAATGCTTCAACGTAGGAGAATGAAACTTGAGCATCCAAGTGGGATTGGTGTACTGATCATTACTCGAAAGTATCATGAAGATTGGATAAAAAAATATATGTTGAGATTTCAGAAGACTCTAGTTTTGGGAAGTTTGGCAACCCCTTTCAATAAAAGTGTTATTCGCCAGTCCCTGCATTAGGCTACATCAAGAGGAAACAAACCTTAGAGATAAAACGTAGAACTACAGTATTTTGTCAAGTTTCAAGAAGCTAGCACAAACCGTGTTTGATTTAGAGTTCGAACTGCATCTGTCAATATAGGACAAAACAGAGTGAAACCTAAAAATTCAAACTGTTCCTGCAAACGAATGCTTCAACCTAGGAGAACGAAACTTGGGCATCCAAGTTTGATTGGTGCACTGCTCATTACTTGAAAGTATCATGAAGGTCGGAAGAAAAAATATATGATGAGATTTCAGGAGACTGTAGTTTTTTGGCAGCCTAACAACGCCTTTCGTTGAATGTGTTATTCGCCAGTCTCTGCTTAAGGCTACATCAAGAGGAAACAAACCTTAGGGATAGAACGTAGAACTACTTTATTGTGTCATGTTGCAAGTAGCTAGCACAAACCGTGTTTGATTTAAAGTTCTAACTGCATCTGTCAATATAGGAGAAAACAGAGTGAAACCTAAAAATTCAAACTGTTCCTGCAAACGAATGCTTCAACCTAGAAGAACAAAACTTGGGCATCCAAGTGGGAATGGTGTACTGATCATTACTTGAATGTATCATGAAGATTGGATGAAAAAATATATGTTGAGATTTCAGGAGACTCTAGTTTTTTGAAATTTTGGCAACCCCTTTCAATATAAGTGTTATTCGCCAGTCCCTGCATTAGGCTACATCAAGAGGAAACAAACCTTAGAGATAGAACGTAGAACTACTTTATTGTGTCAAGTTTCAAGAAGCTAGCACAAACCGGGTTTGATTTAGAGTTCTAGCTGCATCTGTCAATATAGGAGAAAACAGAGTGAAACCTAGAAATTCAAACTGTTACTGCAAACGAATGCATCAACCTAGGAGAACGAAACTTGGGCATCCAAGTTTGATTGGTGTACTGCTCATTACTTGAAAGTATCATTAATGTCGGAAAAAAATATGTGTTGAGATTTCAGGAGACTCTAATTTTTTGGCAGCCTAACAACGCCTTTCATTGAAAGTGTTATTCGCCAGTCTGTGCTGAAGGCTACATCAAGAGGAAACAAACCTTAGGGATAGAATGTAGAACTACTTTATTGTGTCAAGTTTCAAGAAGCTAGCCCAAACCGTGTATGATTTAGAGTTTGAACTACATTTGTCAATATAGGAGAAAGCAGAATGAAACCTAAAAATTAAAACTGTTACTGCAAACGAATGCTTCAACGTAGGAGAATGAAACTTGAGCATCCAAGTGGGATTGCTGTACTGATCATTACTCGAAAGTATCATGAAGATTGGATAAAAAAATATATGTTGAGATTTCAGAAGACTCTAGTTTTGGGAAGTTTGGCAACCCCTTTCAATAAAAGTGTTATTCGCCAGTCCCTGCATTAGGCTACATCAAGAGGAAACAAACCTTAGAGATAGAACGTAGAACTACAGTATTTTGTCAAGTTTCAAGAAGCTAGCACAAACCGGGTTTGATTTAGAGTTCGAACTGCATCTGTCAATATAGGACAAAACAGAGTGAAACCTAAAAATTCAAACTGTTCCTGCAAACGAATGCTTCAACCTAGGAGAACGAAACTTGGGCATCCAAGTTTGATTGGTGCACTGCTCATTACGTGAAAGTATCATGAAGGTCGGAAGAAAAAATATATGATGAGATTTCAGGAGACTGTTGTTTTTTGGCAGCCTAACAACGCCTTTCATTGAATGTGTTATTCGCCAGTCTCTGCTTAAGGCTACATCAAGAGGAAACAAACCTTAGGGATAGAACGTAGAACTACTTTATTGTGTCATGTTTCAAGTAGCTAGCACAAACCGTGTTTGATTTAAAGTTCTAACTGCATCTGTCAATATAGGAGAAAACAGAGTGAAACCTAAAAATTCAAACTGTTCCTGCAAACGAATGCTTCAACCTAGAAGAACAAAACTTGGGCATCCAAGTGGGAATGGTGTACTGATCATTACTTGAATGTATCATGAAGATTGGATGAAAAAATATATGTTGAGATTTCAGGAGACTCTAGTTTTTTGAAATTTTGGCAACCCCTTTCAATATAAGTGTTATTCGCCAGTCCCTGCATTAGGCTACATCAAGAGGAAACAAACCTTAGAGATAGAACGTAGAACTACTTTATTGTGTCAAGTTTCAAGAAGCTAGCGCAAACCGTGTTTGATTTAGAGTTCTAGCTGCATCTGTCAATATAGGAGAAAACAGAGTGAAACCTAGAAATTCAAACTGTTACTGCAAACGAATGCATCAACCTAGGAGAACGAAACTTGGGCATCCAAGTTTGATTGGTGTACTGCTCATTACTTGAAAGTATCATTAAGGTCGGAAAAAAATATGTGTTGAGATTTCAGGAGACTCTAGTTTTTTGGCAGCCTAACAACGCCTTTCATTGAAAGTGTTATTCGCCAGTCTGTGCTGAAGGCTACATCAAGAGGAAACAAACCTTAGGGATAGAATGTAGAACTACTTTATTGTGTCAAGTTTCAAGAAGCTAGCCCAAACCGTGTATGATTTAGAGTTTGAACTACATTTGTCAATATAGGAGAAAGCAGAATGAAACCTAAAAATTCAATCTGTTACTGCAAACGAATGCTTCAACGTAGGAGAATGAAACTTGAGCATCCAAGTGGGATTGGTGTACTGATCATTACTCGAAAGTATCATGAAGATTGGATAAAAAAAATATGTTGAGATTTCAGAAGACTCTAGTTTTGGGAAGTTTGGCAACCCCTTTCAATAAAAGTGTTATTCGCCAGTCCCTGCGTTAGGCTACTTCAAGAGGAAACAAACCTTAGAGATAGAACGTAGAACTACAGTATTTTGTCAAGTTTCAAGAAGCTAGCACAAACCGTGTTTGATTTAGAGTTCGAACTGCATCTGTCAATATAGGACAAAACAGAGTGAAACCTAAAAATTCAAACTGTTCCTGCAAACGAATGCTTCAACCTAGGAGAACGAAACTTGGGCATCCAAGTTTGATTGGTGCACTGCTCATTACTTGAAAGTATCATGAAGGTCGGAAGAAAAAATATATGATGAGATTTCAGGAGACTGTAGTTTTTTGGCAGCCTAACAACGCCTTTCATTTAATGTGTTATTCGCCAGTCTCTGCTTAAGGCTACATCAAGAGGAAACAAACCTTAGGGATAGAACGTAGAACTACTTTATTGTGTCATGTTTCAAGTAGCTAGCACAAACCGTGTTTGATTTAAAGTTCTAACTGCATCTGTCAATATAGGAGAAAACAGAGTGAAACCTAAAAATTCAAACTGTTCCTGCAAACGAATGCTTCAACCTAGAAGAACAAAACTTGGGCATCCAAGTGGGAATGGTGTACTGATCATTACTTGAATGTATCATGAAGATTGGATGAAAAAATATATGTTGAGATTTCAGGAGACTCTAGTTTTTTGAAAGTTTGGCAACCCCTTTCAATATAAGTGTTATTCGCCAGTCCCTGCATTAGGCTACATCAAGAGGAAACAAACCTTAGAGATAGAACGTAGAACTACTTTATTGTGTCAAGTTTCAAGAAGCTAGAGCAAACCGGGTTTGATTTAGAGTTCTAGCTGCATCTGTCAATATAGGAGAAAACAGAGTGAAACCTAGAAATTCAAACTGTTACTGCAAACGAATGCATCAACCTAGGAGAACGAAACTTGGGCATCCAAGTTTGATTGGTGTACTGCTCATTACTTGAAAGTATCATTAAGGTCGGAAAAAAATATGTGTTGAGATTTCAGGAGACTCTAGTTTTTTGGCAGCCTAACAACGCCTTTCATTGAAAGTGTTATTCGCCAGTCTGTGCTGAAGGCTACATCAAGAGGAAACAAACCTTAGGGATAGAATGTAGAACTACGTTATTGTGTCAAGTTTCAAGAAGCTAGCCCAAACCGTGTATGATTTAGAGTTTGAACTACATTTGTCAATATAGAAGAAAACAGTGAAACCTAAAAATTAAAACTGTTACTGCAAACGAATGCTTCAATGTAGGAGAATGAAACTTGAGCATCCAAATAGGATTGGTGTACTGATCATTACTTGAAAGTATCATGAAGATTGGATGCAAAAATATATGTTGAGATTTCAGAAGACTCTAGTTTTGGGAAGTTTGGCAACCCTTTTCAATAAAAGTGTTATTCGCCAGTAACTGCATTAGGCTACATCAAGAGGAAACAAACCTTAGAGATAGAACGTAGAACTACAGCATTTTGTCAAGTTTCAAGAAGCTAGCACAAACTGTGTTTGATTTAGAGTTCGAACTGCATCTGTCATTATAGGACAAAACAGAGTGAAACCTAAAAATTTAAACTGTTCCTGCAAACGAATGCTTCAACCTAGGAGAATGAAACTTGGGCATCCAAGTTTGATTGGTGCACTGCTCATTACTTGAAAGTATCATGAAGGTCGGAAGAAAAAATATATGATGAGATTTCAGGAGACTGTAGTTTTTTGGCAGCCTAACAACGCCTTTCATTGAATGTGTTATTCGCCAGTCTCTGCTTAAGGCTACATCAAGAGGAAACAAACCTTAGGGATAGAACGTAGAACTACTTTATTGTGTCATGTTTCAAGTAGCTAGCACAAACCGTGTTTGATTTAAAGTTCTAACTGCATCTGTCAATATAGGAGAAAACAGAGTGAAACCTAAAAATTCAAACTGTTCCTGCAAACGAATGCTTCAACCTAGAAGAACAAAACTTGGGCATCCAAGTGGGAATGGTGTACTGATCATTACTTGAATGTATCATGAAGATTGGATGAAAAAATATATGTTGAGATTTCAGGAGACTCTAGTTTTTTGATATTTTGGCAACCCCTTTCAATATAAGTGTTATTCGCCAGTCCCTGCATTAGGCTACATCAAGAGGAAACAAACCTTAGAGATAGAACGTAGAACTACTTTATTGTGTCAAGTTTCAAGAAGCTAGCACAAACCGTGTTTGATTTAGAGTTCTAGCTGCATCTGTCAATATAGGAGAAAACAGAGTGAAACCTAAAACTTCAAACTGTTCCTGCAAACGAATGCTTCAACCTAGAAGAACAAAACTTGGGCATCCAAGTGGGAATGGTGTACTGATCATTACTTGAATGTATCATGAAGATTGGATGAAAAAATATATGTTGAGATTTCAGGAGACTCTAGTTTTTTGAAAGTTTGGCAACCCCTTTCAATATAAGTGTTATTCGCCAGTCCCTGCATTAGGCTACATCAAGAGGAAACAAACCTTAGAGATAGAAAGTAGAACTACTTTTTTGTGTCAAGTTTCAAGAAGCTAGCACAAACCGTGTTTGATTTAGAGTTCTAGCTGCATCTGTCAATATAGGAGAAAACAGAGTGAAACCTAGAAATTCAAACTGTGACTGCAAACGAATGCATCAACCTAGGAGAACGAAACTTGGGCATCCAAGTTCGATTGGTGTACTGCTCATTACTTGAAAGTATCATTAAGGTCGGAAAAAAATATGTGTTGAGATTTCAGGAGACTCTAGTTTTTTGGCAGCCTAACAACGCCTTTCATTGAAAGTGTTATTCGCCAGTCTGTGCTGAAGGCTACATCAAGAGGAAACAAACATTAGGGACAGAATGTAGAACTACGTTATTGTGTCAAGTTTCAAGAAGCTAGCCCAAACCGTGTATGATTTAGAGTTTGAACTACATTTGTCAATATAGAAGAAAACAGTGAAACCTAAAAATTAAAACTGTTACTGCAAACGAATGCTTCAATGTAGGAGAATGAAACTTGAGCATCCAAATAGGATTGGTGTACTGATCATTACTTGAAAGTATCATGAAGATTGGATGCAAAAATATATGTTGAGATTTCAGAAGACTCTAGTTTTGGGAAGTTTGGCAACCCTTTTCAATAAAAGTGTTATTCGCCAGTAACTGCATTAGGCTACATCAAGAGGAAACAAACCTTAGAGATAGAACGTAGAACTACAGCATTTTGTCAAGTTTCAAGAAGCTAGCACAAACTGTGTTTGATTTAGAGTTCGAACTGCATCTGTCATTAAAGGACAAAACAGAGTGAAACCTAAAAATTTAAACTGTTCCTGCAAACGAATGCTTCAACCTAGGAGAATGAAACTTGGGCATCCAAGTTTGATTGGTGCACTGCTCATTACTTGAAAGTATCATGAAGGTCGGAAGAAAAAATATATGATGAGATTTCAGGAGACTGTAGTTTTTTGGCAGCCTAACAACGCCTTTCATTGAATGTGTTATTCGCCAGTCTCTGCTTAAGGCTACATCAAGAGGAAACAAACCTTAGGGATAGAACGTAGAACTACTTTATTGTGTCATGTTTCAAGTAGCTAGCACAAACCGTGTTTGATTTAAAGTTCTAACTGCATCTGTCAATATAGGAGAAAACAGAGTGAAACCTAAAAATTCAAACTGTTCCTGCAAACGAATGCTTCAACCTAGAAGAACAAAACTTGGGCATCCAAGTGGGAATGGTGTACTGATCATTACTTGAATGTATCATGAAGATTGGATGAAAAAATATATGTTGAGATTTCAGGAGACTCTAGTTTTTTGAAAGTTTGGCAACCCCTTTCAATATAAGTGTTATTCGCCAGTCCCTGCATTAGGCTACATCAAGAGGAAACAAACCTTAGAGATAGAACGTAGAACTACTTTATTGTGTCAAGTTTCAAGAAGCTAGAGCAAACCGGGTTTGATTTAGAGTTCTAGCTGCATCTGTCAATATAGGAGAAAACAGAGTGAAACCTAGAAATTCAAACTGTTACTGCAAACGAATGCATCAACCTAGGAGAACGAAACTTGGGCATCCAAGTTTGATTGGTGTACTGCTCATTACTTGAAAGTATCATTAAGGTCGGAAAAAAATATGTGTTGAGATTTCAGGAGACTCTAGTTTTTTGGCAGCCTAACAACGCCTTTCATTGAAAGTGTTATTCACCAGTCTGTGCTGAAGGCTACATCAAGAGGAAACAAACCTTAGGGATAGAATGTAGAACTACTTTATTGTGTCAAGTTTCAAGAAGCTAGCCCAAACCGTGTATGATTTAGAGTTTGAACTACATTTGTCAATATAGGAGAAAGCAGAATGAAACCAAAAATTCAAACTGTTACTGCAAACGAATGCTTCAACGTAGGAGAAGGAAACTTGAGCATCCAAGTGGGATTGGTGTACTGATCATTACTCGAAAGTATCATGAAGATTGGATAAAAGAATATATGTTGAGATTTCAGAAGACTCTAGTTTTTGGAAGTTTGGCAACCCCTTTCAATAAAAGTGTTATTCGCCAGTCCTTGAATTAGGCTACTTCAAGAGGAAACAAACCTTAGAGATAGAACGTAGAACTACAGTATTTTGTCAAGTTTCAAGAAGCTAGCACAAACCGTGTTTGATTTAGAGTTCGAACTGCATCTGTCAATATAGGACAAAACAGAGTGAAACCTAAAAATTCAAACTGTTCCTGCAAACGAATGCTTCAACCTAGGAGAACGAAACTTGGGCATCCAAGTTTGATTGGTGCACTGCTCATTACTTGAAAGTATCTTGAAGGTCGGAAGAAAAAATATATGATGAGATTTCAGGAGACTGTAGTTTTTTGGCAGCCTAACAACGCCTTTCATTGAATGTGTTATTCGCCAGTCTCTGCTTAAGGCTACATCAAGAGGAAACAAACCTTAGGGATAGAACGTAGAACTACTTTATTGTGTCATGTTTCAAGTAGCTAGCACAAACCGTATTTGATTTAAAGTTCTAACTGCATCTGTCAATATAGGAGAAAACAGAGTGAAACCTAAAAATTCAAACTGTTCCTGCAAACGAATGCTTCAACCTAGAAGAACAAAACTTGGGCATCCAAGTGGGAATGGTGTACTGATCATTACTTGAATGTATCATGAAGATTGGATGAAAAAATATATGTTGAGATTTCAGGAGACTCTAGTTTTTTGAAATTTTGGCAACCCCTTTCAATATAAGTGTTATTCGCCAGTCCCTGCATTAGGCTACATCAAGAGGAAACAAACCTTAGAGATAGAACGTAGAACTACTTTATTGTGTCAAGTTTCAAGAAGCTAGCACAAACCGTGTTTGATTTAGAGTTCTAGCTGCATCTGTCAATATAGGAGAAAACAGAGTGAAACCTAGAAATTCAAACTGTTACTGCAAACGAATGCATCAACCTAGGAGAACGAAACTTGGGCATCCAAGTTTGATTGGTGTACTGCTCATTACTTGAAAGTATCATTAAGGTCGGAAAAAAATATGTGTTGAGATTTCAGGAGACTCTAGTTTTTTGGCAGACTAACAACGCCTTTCATTGAAAGTGTTATTCGCCAGTCTGTGCTGAAGGCTACATCAAGAGGAAACAAACCTTAGGGATAGAATGTAGAACTACTTTATTGTGTCAAGTTTCAAGAAGCTAGCCCAAACCGTGTATGATTTAGAGTTTGAACTACATTTGTCAATATAGGAGAAAGCAGAATGAAACCTAAAAATTCAATCTGTTACTGCAAACGAATGCTTCAACGTAGGAGAATGAAACTTGAGCATCCAAGTGGGATTGGTGTACTGATCATTACTCGAAAGTATCATGAAGATTGGATAAAAAAAAATATGTTGAGATTTCAGAAGACTCTAGTTTTGGGAAGTTTGGCAACCCCTTTCAATAAAAGTGTTATTCGCCAGTCCCTGCATTAGGCTACATCAAGAGGAAACAAACCTTAGAGATAGAACGTAGAACTACAGTATTTTGTCAAGTTTCAAGAAGCTAGCACAAACCGTGTTTGATTTAGAGTTCGAACTGCATCTGTCAATATAGGACAAAACAGAGTGGAACCTAAAAATTCAAACTGTTCCTGCAAACGAATGCTTCAACCTAGGAGAACGAAACTTGGGCATCCAAGTTTGATTGGTGCACTGCTCATTACTTGAAAGTATCATGAAGGTCGGAAGAAAAAATATATGATGAGATTTCAGGAGACTGTAGTTTTTTGGCAGCCTAACAACGCCTTTCATTGAATGTGTTATTCGCCAGTCTCTGCTTAAGGCTACATCAAGAGGAAAAAAACCTTAGGGATAGAACGTAGAACTACTTTATTGTGTCATGTTTCAAGTAGCTAGCACAAACCGTGTTTGATTTAAAGTTCTAACTGCATCTGTCAATATAGGAGAAAACAGAGTGAAACCTAAAAATTCAAAGTGTTCCTGAAAACGAATGCTTCAACCTAGAAGAACAAAACTTGGGCATCCAAGTGGGAATGGTGTACTGATCATTACTTGAATGTATCATGAAGATTGGATGAAAAAATATATGTTGAGATTTCAGGAGACTCTAGTTTTTGAAAGTTTGGCAACCCCTTTCAATATAAGTGTTATTCGCCAGTCCCTGCATTAGGCTACATCAAGAGGAAACAAACCTTAGAGATAGAACGTAGAACTACTTTATTGTGTCAAGTTTCAAGAAGCTAGAGCAAACCGGGTTTGATTTAGAGTTCTAGCTGCATCTGTCAATATAGGAGAAAACAGAGTGAAACCTAGAAATTCAAACTGTTACTGCAAACGAATGCATCAACCTAGGAGAACGAAACTTGGGCATCCAAGTTTGATTGGTGTACTGCTCATTACTTGAAAGTATCATTAAGGTCGGAAAAAAATATGTGTTGAGATTTCAGGAGACTCTAGTTTTTTGGCAGCCTAACAACGCCTTTCATTGAAAGTGTTATTCGCCAGTCTGTGCTGAAGGCTACATCAAGAGGAAACAAACCTTAGGGATAGAATGTAGAACTACTTTATTGTGTCAAGTTTCAAGAAGCTAGCCCAAACCGTGTATAATTTAGAGTTTGAACTACATTTGTCAATATAGGAGAAAGCAGAATGAAACCTAAAAATTAAAACTGTTACTGCAAACGAATGCTTCAACGTAGGAGAATGAAACTTGAGCATCCAAGTGGGATTGCTGTACTGATCATTACTCGAAAGTATCATGAAGATTGGATAAAAAAATATATGTTGAGATTTCAGAAGACTCTCGTTTTGGGAAGTTTGGCAACCTGTTTCAATAAAAGTGTTATTCGCCAGTCCCTGCATTAGGCTACATCAACAGGAAACAAACCTTAGAGATAGAACGTAGAACTACAGTATTTTGTCAAGTTTCAAGAAGCTAGCACAAACCGTGTTTGATTTAGAGTTCGAACTGCATCTGTCAATATAGGACAAAACAGAGTGAAACCTAGAAATTCAAACTGTTACTGCAAACGAATGCATCAAAATAGGAGAACGAAACTTGGGCATCCAAGTTTGATTGGTGTACTGCTCATTACTTGAAAGTATCATTAAGGTCGGAAAAAAATATGTGTTGAGATTTCAGGAGACTCTAGTTTTTTGGCAGCCTAACAACGCCTTTCATTGAAAGTGTTATTCGCCAGTCTGTGCTGAAGGCTACATCAAGAGGGAACAAACCTTAGGGATAGAATGTAGAACTACTTTATTGTGTCAAGTTTCAAGAAGCTAGCCCAAACCGTGTATGATTTAGAGTTTGAACTACATTTGTCAATATAGGAGAAAACAGAGTGAAACCTAAAAATTCAAACTGTTACTGCAAACGAATGCTTCAAGGTAGGAGAATGAAACTTGAGCATTAAAGTGGGAGTGGTGTACTGATCATTACTTGAAAGTGTCATGAAAATTGGATGAAAAAATATATGTTGAGATTTCAGAAGACTCTAGTTTTTGGAAGTTTGGCAACCCCTTTCAATAAAAGTGTTATTCGCCAGTCCCTGCATTAGGCTACATGAAGAGGAAACAAACCTTAGAGATAGAACGTAGAACTACAGTATTTTGTCACGATTCAAGAAGCTAGCACAAACCGTGTTTGATTTAGAGTTCGACCTGCATCTGTCAATATAGGACAAAACAGAGTGAAACCTAAAAATTCAAACTGTTCCTGCAAACGAATGCTTCAACCTAGGAGAACGAAACTTGGGCATCCAATTTTAATTGGTGCACTGCTCATTACTTGAAAGTATCATGAAGGTCGGAAGAAAAAATATATGATGAGATTTCAGGAGACTGTAGTTTTTTGGCAGCCTAACAACGCCTTTCATTGAATGTGTTATTCGCCAGTCTCTGCTTAAGGCTACATCAAGAGGAAACAAACCTTAGGGATAGAACGTAGAACTACTTTATTGTGTCATGTTTCAAGTAGCTAGCACAAACCGTGTTTGATTTAAAGTTCTAACTGCATCTGTCAATATAGGAGAAAACAGAGTGAAACCTAAAAATTCAAACTGTTCCTGCAAACGAATGCTTCAACCTAGAAGAACAAAACTTGGGCATCCAAGTGAGAATGGTGTACTGATCATTACTTGAATGTATCATGAAGATTGGATGAAAAAATATATGTTGAGATTTCAGAAGAATCTAGTTTTTGGAAGTTTGGCAACCCCTTTCAATACAAGTGTTATTCGCCAGTCCCTGCATTAGGCTACATCAAGAGGAAACAAACCTTAGAGATAGAACGTAGAACTACTTTATTGTGTCAAGTTTCAAGAAGCTAGCACAAACCGTGTTTGATTTAGAGTTCTAGCTGCATCTGTCAATATAGGAGAAAACAGAGTGAAACCTAGAAATTCAAACTGTTACTGCAAACGAATGCATCAACCTAGGAGAACGAAACTTGGGCATCCAACTTTGATCGGTGTACTGCTCATTACTTGAAAGTATCATTAAGGTCGGAAAAAAAATATGTGTTGAGATTTCAGGAGACTCTAGTTTTTTGGCAGCCTAACAACGCCTTTCATTGAAAGTGTTATTCGCCAGTCTGTGCTGAAGGCTACATCAAGAGGAAACAAACCTTAGGGATAGAATGTAGAACTACTTTATTGTGTCAAGTTTCAAGAAGCTAGTAAAAACCGTGTATGATTTAGAGTTTGAACTACATTTGTCAATTTAGGAGAAAACAGAGTGAAACCTAAAAATTCAAACTGTTCCTGCAAACGAATGCTTCAACCTAGAAGAACAAAACTTGGGCATCCAAGTGGGAATGGTGTACTGATCATTATTTGAATGTATCATGAAGATTGGATGAAAAAATATATGTTGAGATTTCAGGAGACTCTAGTTTTTTGAAAGTTTGGCAACCCCTTTCAATATAAGTGTTATTCGCCAGTCCCTGCATTAGGCTACATCAAGAGGAAACAAACCTTAGAGATAGAACGTAGAACTACTTTATTGTGTCAAGTTTTAAGAAGCTAGCACAAACAGTGTTTGATTTAGAGTTCTAGTTGCATCTGTCAATATAGGAGAAAACAGAGTGAAACCTAGAAATTCAAACTCTTACTGCAAAAGAATGCATCAACCTAGGAGAACGAAACTTGAGCATCCAAGTTTGATTGGTGTACTGCTCATTACTTGAAAGTATCATTAAGGTCGGAAAAAAATATGTGTTGAGATTTCAGGAGACTCTAGTTTTTTGGCAGCCTAACAACGCCTTTCATTGAATGTGTTATTCGCCAGTCTCTGCTTAAGGCTACATCAAGAGGAAACAAACCTTAGGGATAGAACGTAGAACTACTTTATTGTGTCATGTTTCAAGTAGCTAGCACAAACCATGTTTGATTTAAAGTTCTAACTGCATCTGTCAATATAGGAGAAAACAGAGTGAAACCTAAAAATTCAAACTGTTCCTGCAAACGAATGCTTCAACCTAGAAGAACAAAACTTGGGCATCCAAGTGAGAATGGTGTACTGATCATTACTTGAATGTATCATGAAGATTGGATGAAAAAATATATGTTGAGATTTCAGAAGACTCTAGTTTTTGGAAGTTTGGCAACCCCTTTCAATACAAGTGTTATTCGCCAGTCCCTGCATTAGGCTACATCAAGAGGAAACAAACCTTAGAGATAGAACGTAGAACTACTTTATTGTGTCAAGTTTCAAGAAGCTAGCACAAACCGTGTTTGATTTAGAGTTCTAGCTGCATCTGTCAATATAGGAGAAAACAGAGTGAAACCTAGAAATTCAAACTGTTACTGCAAACGAATGCATCAACCTAGGAGAACGAAACTTGGGCATCCAACTTTGATCGGTGTACTGCTCATTACTTGAAAGTATCATTAAGGTCGGAAAATAAATATGTGTTGAGATTTCAGTAGACTCTAGTTTTTTGGCAGCCTAACAACGCCTTTCATTGAATGTGTTATTCGCCAGTTTCTGCTTAAGGCTACATCAAGAGGAAACAAACCTTAGGGATAGAACGTAGAACTACTTTATTGTGTCATGTTTCAAGTAGCTAGCACAAACCGTGTTTGATTTAAAGTTCTAACTGCATCTGTCAATATAGGAGAAAACAGAGTGAAACCTAAAAATTCAAACTGTTCCTGCAAACGAATGCTTCAACCTAGAAGAACAAAACTTGGGCATCCAAGTGGGAATGGTGTACTGATCATTACTTGAATGTATCATGAAGATTGGATGAAAAAATATATGTTGAGATTTCAGGAGACTCTAGTTTTTTGAAAGTTTGGCAACCCCTTTCAATATAAGTGTTATTCGCCAGTCCCTGCATTAGGCTACATCAAGAGGAAACAAACCTTAGAGATAGAACGTAGAACTACTTTATTGTGTCAAGTTTCAAGAAGCTAGCACAAACAGTGTTTGATTTAGAGTTCTAGTTGCGTCTGTCAATATAGGAGAAAACAGAGTGAAACCTAGAAATTCAAACTCTTACTGCAAAAGAATGCATCAACCTAGGAGAACGAAACTTGAGCATCCAAGTTTGATTGGTGTACTGCTCATTACTTGAAAGTATCATTAAGGTCGGAAAAAAATATGTGTTGAGATTTCAGGAGACTCTAGTTTTTTGGCAGCCTAACAACGCCTTTCATTGAAAGTGTTATTCGCCAGTCTGTGCTGAAGGCTACATCAAGAGGAAACAAACCTTAGGGATAGAATGTAGAACTACTTTATTGTGTCAAGTTTCAAGGAGCTAGCCCAAACCGTGTATGATATAGAGTTTGAACTACATTTGTCAATATAGGAGAAAACAGAGTGAAACCTAAAAATTCAAACTGTTACTGCAAACGAATGCTTCAAGGTAGGAGAATGAAACTTGAGCATCCAAGTGGGAGTGGTGTACTGATCATTACTTGAAAGTGTCATAAAGATTGGATGAAAAAATATATGTTGAGATTTCAGAAGACTCTAGTTTTTGGAAGTTAGGCAACCCCTTTCAATAAAAGTGTTATTCGCCAGTCCCTGCATTAGGCTACATGAAGAGGAAACAAACCTTAGAGATAGAACGTAGAACTACAGTATTTTGTCACGATTCAAGAAGCTAGCACAAACCGTGTTTGATTTAGAGTTCGACCTGCATCTGTCAATATAGGACAAAACAGAGTGAAACCTAAAAATTCAAACTGTTCCTGCAAACGAATGCTTCAACCTAGGAGAACGAAACTTGGGCATCCAATTTTAATTGGTGCACTGCTCATTACTTGAAAGTATCATGAAGGTCGGAAGAAAAAATATATGATGAGATTTCAGGAGACTGTAGTTTTTTGGCAGCCTAACAACGCCTTTCATTGAATGTGTTATTCGCCAGTCTCTGCTTAAGGCTACATCAAGAGGAAACAAACCTTAGGGATAGAACGTAGAACTACTTTATTGTGTCATGTTTCAAGTAGCTAGCACAAACCGTGTTTGATTTAAAGTTCTAAATGCATCTGTCAATATAGGAGAAAACAGAGTGAAACCTAAAAATTCAAACTGTTCCTGCAAACGAATGCTTCAACCTAGAAGAACAAAACTTGGGCATCCAAGTGAGAATGGTGTACTGATCATTACTTGAATGTATCATGAAGATTGGATGAAAAAATATATGTTGAGATTTCAGAAGACTCTAGTTTTTGGAAGTTTGGCAACCCCTTTCAATACAAGTGTTATTCGCCAGTCCCTGCATTAGGCTACATCAAGAGGAAACAAACCTTAGAGATAGAACGTAGAACTACTTTATTGTGTCAAGTTTCAAGAAGCTAGCACAAACCGTGTTTGATTTAGAGTTCTAGCTGCATCTGTCAATATAGGAGAAAACAGAGTGAAACCTAGAAATTCAAACTGTTACTGCAAACGAATGCATCAACCTAGGAGAACGAAACTTGGGCATCCAACTTTGATCGGTGTACTGCTCATTACTTGAAAGTATCATTAAGGTCGGAAAAAAAATATGTGTTGAGATTTCAGGAGACTCTAGTTTTTTGGCAGCCTAACAACGCCTTTCATTGAAAGTGTTATTCGCCAGTCTGTGCTGAAGGCTACATCAAGAGGAAACAAACCTTAGGGATAGAATGTAGAACTACTTTATTGTGTCAAGTTTCAAGAAGCTAGCCCAAACCGTGTATGATATAGAGTTTGAACTACATTTGTCAATATAGGAGAAAACAGAGTGAAACCTAAAAATTCAAACTGTTCCTGCAAACGAATGCTTCAACGTAGGAGAATGAAACTTGAGCATCCAAGTGGGATTGGTGTACTGATCATTACTCGAAAGTATCATGAAGATTGGAAAAAAAAATATATGTTGAGATATCAGAAGACTCTAGTTTTGGGAAGTTTGGCAACCCCTTTCAATAAAAGTGTTATTCGCCAGTCCCTGCATTAGGCTACATCAAGAGGAAACAAACCTTAGAGATACAACGTAGAACTACAGTATTTTTTCAAGTTTCAAGAAGCTAGCACAAACCGTGTTTGATTTAGAGTTCTAGCTGCATCTGTCAATATAGGAGAAAACAGAGTGAAACCTAGAAATTCAAACTGTTACTGCAAACGAATGCATCAACCTAGGAGAACGAAACTTGGGCATCCAAGTTTGATTGGTGTACTACTCATTACTTGAAAGTATCATTAAGGTCGGAAAAAAAATATGTGTAATATGTGTTGAGATTTCAGGAGACTCTAGTTTTTTGGCAGCCTAACAACGCCTTTCATTGAATGTGTTATTCGCCAGTTTCTGCTTAAGGCTACATCAAGAGGAAACAAACCTTAGGGATAGAACGTAGAACTACTTTATTGTGTCATGTTTCAAGTAGCTAGCACAAACCGTGTTTGATTTAAAGTTCTAACTGCATCTGTCAATATAGGAGAAAACAGAGTGAAACCTAAAAATTCAAACTGTTCCTGCAAACGAATGCTTCAACCTAGAAGAACAAAACTTGGGCATCCAAGTGGGAATGGTGTACTGATCATTACTTGAATGTATCATGAAGATTGGATGAAAAAATATATGTTGAGATTTCAGGAGACTCTAGTTTTTTGAAAGTTTGGCAACCCCTTTCAATATAAGTGTTATTCGCCAGTCCCTGCATTAGGCTACATCAAGAGGAAACAAACCTTAGAGATAGAACGTAGAACTACTTTATTGTGTCAAGTTTCAAGAAGCTAGCACAAACAGTGTTTGATTTAGAGTTCTAGTTGCGTCTGTCAATATAGGAGAAAACAGAGTGAAACCTAGAAATTCAAACTCTTACTGCAAAAGAATGCATCAACCTAGGAGAACGAAACTTGAGCATCCAAGTTTGATTGGTGTACTGCTCATTACTTGAAAGTATCATTAAGGTCGGAAAAAAATATGTGTTGAGATTTCAGGAGACTCTAGTTTTTTGGCAGCCTAACAACGCCTTTCATTGAAAGTGTTATTCGCCAGTCTGTGCTGAAGGCTACATCAAGAGGAAACAAACCTTAGGGATAGAATGTAGAACTACTTTATTGTGTCAAGTTTCAAGAAGCTAGCCCAAACCGTGTATGATTTAGAGTTTGAACTACATTTGTCAATATAGGAGAAAACAGAGTGAAACCTAAAAATTCAAACTGTTCCTGCAAACGAATGCTTCAAGGTAGGAGAATGAAACTTGAGCATCCAAGTGGGAGTGGTGTACTGATCATTACTTGAAAGTGTCATGAAGATTGGATGAAAAAATATATGTTGAGATTTCAGAAGACTCTAGTTTTTGGAAGTTTGGCAACCCCTTTCAATAAAAGTGTTATTCGCCAGTCCCTGCATTAGGCTACATGAAGAGGAAACAAACCTTAGAGATAGAACGTAGAACTACAGTATTTTGTCACGATTCAAGAAGCTAGCACAAACCGTGTTTGATTTAGAGTTCGACCTGCATCTGTCAATATAGGACAAAACAGAGTGAAACCTAAAAATTCAAACTGTTCCTGCAAACGAATGCTTCAACCTAGGAGAACGAAACTTGGGCATCCAATTTTAATTGGTGCACTGCTCATTACTTGAAAGTATCATGAAGGTCGGAAGAAAAAATATATGATGAGATTTCAGGAGACTGTAGTTTTTTGGCAGCCTAACAACGCCTTTCATTGAATGTGTTATTCGCCAGTCTCTGCTTAAGGCTACATCAAGAGGAAACAAACCTTAGGGATAGAACGTAGAACTACTTTATTGTGTCATGTTTCAAGTAGCTAGCACAAACCGTGTTTGATTTAAAGTTCTAACTGCATCTGTCAATATAGGAGAAAACAGAGTGAAACCTAAAAATTCAAACTGTTCCTGCAAACGAATGCTTCAACCTAGAAGAACAAAACTTGGGCATCCAAGTGAGAATGGTGTACTGATCATTACTTGAATGTATCATGAAGATTGGATGAAAAAATATATGTTGAGATTTCAGAAGACTCTAGTTTTTGGAAGTTTGGCAACCCCTTTCAATACAAGTGTTATTCGCCAGTCCCTGCATTAGGCTACATCAAGAGGAAACAAACCTTAGAGATAGAACGTAGAACTACTTTATTGTGTCAAGTTTCAAGAAGCTAGCACAAACCGTGTTTGATTTAGAGTTCTAGCTGCATCTGTCAATATAGGAGAAAACAGAGTGAAACCTAGAAATTCAAACTGTTACTGCAAACGAATGCATCAACCTAGGAGAACGAAACTTGGGCATCCAACTTTGATCGGTGTACTGCTCATTACTTGAAAGTATCATTAAGGTCGGAAAAAAAATATGTGTTGAGATTTCAGGAGACTCTAGTTTTTTGGCAGCCTAACAACGCCTTTCATTGAAAGTGTTATACGCCAGTCTGTGCTGAAGGCTACATCAAGAGGAAACAAACCTTAGGGATAGAATGTAGAACTACTTTATTGTGTCAAGTTTCAAGAAGCTAGCCCAAACCGTGTATGATTTAGAGTTTGAACTACATTTGTCAATATAGGAGAAAACAGAGTGAAACCTAAAAATTCAAACTGTTCCTGCAAACGAATGCTTCAAGGTAGGAGAATGAAACTTGAGCATCCAAGTGGGAGTGGTGTACTGATCATTACTTGAAAGTGTCATGAAGATTGGATGAAAAAATATATGTTGAGATTTCAGAAGACTCTAGTTTTTGGAAGTTTGGCAACCCCTTTCAATAAAAGTGTTATTCGCCAGTCCCTGCATTAGGCTACATGAAGAGGAAACAAACCTTAGAGATAGAACGTAGAACTACTTTATTGTGTCAAGTTTCAAGAAGCTAGCACAAACCGTGTTTGATTTAGAGTTCTAGCTGCATCTGTCAATATAGGAGAAAACAGAGTGAAACCTAGAAATTCAAACTGTTACTTCAAACGAATGCATCAACCTAGGAGAACGAAACTTGGCCATCCAAGTTTGATTGGTGTACTACTCATTACTTGAAAGTATCATTAAGGTCGGAAAAAAAATATGTGTTGAGATTTCAGGAGACTCTAGTTTTTTGGCAGCCTAACAACGCCTTTCATTGAATGTGTTATTCGCCAGTCTCTGCTTAAGGCTACATCAAGAGGAAACAAACCTTAGGGATAGAACGTAGAACTACTTTATTGTGTCATGTTTCAAGTAGCTAGCACAAACCGTGTTTGATTTAAAGTTCTAACTGCATCTGTCAATATAGGAGAAAACAGAGTGAAACCTAAAAATTCAAACTGTTCCTGCAAACGAATGCTTCAACCTAGAAGAACAAACCTTGGGCATCCAAGTGGGAATGGTGTACTGATCATTACTTGAATGTATCATGAAGATTGGATGAAAAAATATATGTTGAGATTTCAGGAGACTCTAGTTTTTTGAAAGTTTGGCAACCCCTTTCAATATAAGTGTTATTCGCCAGTCCCTGCATTAGGCTACATCAAGAGGAAACAAACCTTAGAGATAGAACGTAGAACTACTTTATTGTGTCAAGTTTCAAGAAGCTAGCACAAACAGTGTTTGATTTAGAGTTCTAGTTGCGTCTGTCAATATAGGAGAAAACAGAGTGAAACCTAGAAATTCAAACTCTTACTGCAAAAGAATGCATCAACCTAGGAGAACGAAACTTGAGCATCCAAGTTTGATTGGTGTACTGCTCATTACTTGAAAGTATCATTAAGGTCGGAAAAAAATATGTGTTGAGATTTCAGGAGACTCTAGTTTTTGGCAGCCTAACAACGCCTTTCATTGAAAGTGTTATTCGCCAGTCTGTGCTGAAGGCTACATCAAGAGGAAACAAACCTTAGGGATAGAATGTAGAACTACTTTATTGTGTCAAGTTTCAAGAAGCTAGCCCAAACCGTGTATGATTTAGAGTTTGAACTACATTTGTCAATATAGGAGAAAACAGAGTGAAACCTAAAAATTCAAACTGTTCCTGCAAACGAATGCTTCAAGGTAGGAGAATGAAACTTGAGCATCCAAGTGGGAGTGGTGTACTGATCATTACTTGAAAGTGTCATGAAGATTGGATGAAAAAATGTATGTTGAGATTTCAGAAGACTCTAGTTTTTGGAAGTTTGGCAACCCCTTTCAATAAAAGTGTTATTCGCCAGTCCCTGCATTAGGCTACATGAAGAGGAAACAAACCTTAGAGATAGAACGTAGAACTACTTTATTGTGTCAAGTTTCAAGAAGCTAGCACAAACCGTGTTTGATTTAGAGTTCTAGCTGCATCTGTCAATATAGGAGAAAACAGAGTGAAACCTAGAAATTCAAACTGTTACTTCAAACGAATGCATCAACCTAGGAGAACGAAACTTGGCCATCCAAGTTTGATTGGTGTACTACTCATTACTTGAAAGTATCATTAAGGTCGGAAAAAAAATATGTGTTGAGATTTCAGGAGACTCTAGTTTTTTGGCAGCCTAACAACGCCTTTCATTGAAAGTGTTATTCGCCAGTCTGTGCTGAAGGCTACATCAAGAGGAAACAAACCTTAGGGATAGAACGTAGAACTACTTTATTGTGTCATGTTTCAAGTAGCTAGCACAAACCGTGTTTGATTTAAAGTTCTAACTGCATCTGTCAATATAGGAGAAAACAGAGTGAAACCTAAAAATTCAAACTGTTCCTGCAAACGAATGCTTCAACCTAGAAGAACAAAACTTGGGCATCCAAGTGAGAATGGTGTACTGATCATTACTTGAATGTATCATGAAGATTGGATGAAAAAATATATGTTGAGATTTCAGAAGACTCTAGTTTTTGGAAGTTTGGCAACCCCTTTCAATACAAGTGTTATTCGCCAGTCCCTGCATTAGGCTACATCAAGAGGAAACAAACCTTAGAGATAGAACGTAGAACTACTTTATTGTGTCAAGTTTCAAGAAGCTAGCACAAACCGTGTTTGATTTAGAGTTCTAGCTGCATCTGTCAATATAGGAGAAAACAGAGTGAAACCTAGAAATTCAAACTGTTACTGCAAACGAATGCATCAACCTAGGAGAACGAAACTTGGGCATCCAACTTTGATCGGTGTACTGCTCATTACTTGAAAGTATCATTAAGGTCGGAAAAAAAATATGTGTTGAGATTTCAGGAGACTCTAGTTTTTTGGCAGCCTAACAACGCCTTTCATTGAAAGTGTTATTCGCCAGTCTGTGCTGAAGGCTACATCAAGAGGAAACAAACCTTAGGGATAGAATGTAGAACTACTTTATTGTGTCAAGTTTCAAGAAGCTAGCCCAAACCGTGTATGATTTAGAGTTTGAACTACATTTGTCAATATAGGAGAAAACAGAGTGAAACCTAAAAATTCAAACTGTTCCTGCAAACGAATGCTTCAACGTAGGGGAATGAAACTTGAGCATCCAAGTGGGATTGGTGTACTGATCATTACTCGAAAGTATCATGAAGATTGGAAAAAAAAATATATGTTGAGATATCAGAAGACTCTAGTTTTTGGGAATTTTGGCAACCCCTTTCAATAAAAGTGTTATTCGCCAGTCCCTGCATTAGGCGACATCAAGAGGAAACAAACCTTAGAGATACAACGTAGAACTACTTTATTGTGTCAAGTTTCAAGAAGCTAGCACAAACAGTGTTTGATTTAGAGTTCTAGTTGCATCTGTCAATATAGGAGAAAACAGAGTGAAACCTAGAAATTCAAACTCTTACTGCAAAAGAATGCATCAACCTAGGAGAACGAAACTTGAGCATCCAAGTTTGATTGGTGTACTGCTCATTACTTGAAAGTATCATTAAGGTCGGAAAAAAATATGTGTTGAGATTTCAGGAGACTCTAGTTTTTTGGCAGCCTAACAACGCCTTTCATTGAATGTGTTATTCGCCAGTCTCTGCTTAAGGCTACATCAAGAGGAAACAAACCTTAGGGATAGAACGTAGAACTACTTTATTGTGTCATGTTTCAAGTAGCTAGCACAAACCGTGTTTGATTTAAAGTTCTAACTGCATCTGTCAATATAGGAGAAAACAGAGTGAAACCTAAAAATTCAAACTGTTCCTGCAAACGAATGGTTCAACCTAGAAGAACAAAACTTGGGCATCCAAGTGGGAATGGTGTACTGATCATTACTTGATGTATCATGAAGATTGGATGAAAAAATATATGTTGAGATTTCAGGAGACTCTAGTTTTTTGAAAGTTTGGCAACCCCTTTCAATATAAGTGTTATTCGCCAGTCCCTGCTTTAGGCTACATCAAGATTAAACAAACCTTAGAGATAGAACATAGAACTACTTTATTGTGTCAACTTTCAAGAAGCTAGCACAAACCGTGTTTGATTTAGAGTTCTAGCTGCATCTGTCAATATAGGAGAAAACAGAGTGAAACCTAGAAATTCAAACTGTTACTGGAAACGAATGCATCAACCTAGGAGAACGAAACTTGGGCATCCAAGTTTGATTGGTGTACTACTCATTACTTGAAAGTATCATTAAGGTCGGAAAAAAAATATGTGTTGAGATTTCAGGAGACTCTAGTTTTTTGGCAGCCTAACAACGCCTTTCATTGAAAGTGTTATTCGCCAGTCTGTGCTGAAGGCTACATCAAGAGGAAACAAACCTTAGGGATAGAATGTAGAACTACTTTATTGTGTCAAGTTTCAAGAAGCTAGCCCAAACCGTGTATGATTTAGAGTTTGAACTACATTTGTCAATATAGGAGAAAACAGAGTGAAACCTAAAAATTCAAATTGTTACTGCAAACGAATGCTTCAAGGTAGGAGAATGAAACTTGAGCATCCAAGTGGGAGTGGTGTACTGATCATTACTTGAAAGTGTCATGAAGATTGGATGAAAAAATATATGTTGAGATTTCAGAAGACTCTAGTTTTTGGAAGTTTGGCAACCCCTTTCAATAAAAGTGTTATTCGCCAGTCCCTGCATTAGGCTACATGAAGAGGAAACAAACCTTAGAGATAGAACGTAGAACTACAGTATTTTGTCACGATTCAAGAAGCTAGCACAAACCGTGTTTGATTTAGAGTTCGACCTGCATCTGTCAATATAGGACAAAACAGAGTGAAACCTAAAAATTCAAACTGTTCCTGCAAACGAATGCTTCAACCTAGGAGAACGAAACTTGGGCATCCAATTTTAATTGGTGCACTGCTCATTACTTGAAAGTATCATGAAGGTCGGAAGAAAAAATATATGATGAGATTTCAGGAGACTGTAGTTTTTTGGCAGCCTAACAACGCCTTTCATTGAATGTGTTATTCGCCAGTCTCTGCTTAAGGCTACATCAAGAGGAAACAAACCTTAGGGATAGAACGTAGAACTACTTTATTGTGTCATGTTTCAAGTAGCTAGCACAAACCGTGTTTGATTTAAAGTTCTAACTGCATCTGTCAATATAGGAGAAAACAGAGTGAAACCTAAAAATTCAAACTGTTCCTGCAAACGAATGCTTCAACCTAGAAGAACAAAACTTGGGCATCCAAGTGAGAATGGTGTACTGATCATTACTTGAATGTATCATGAAGATTGGATGAAAAAATATATGTTGAGATTTCAGAAGACTCTAGTTTTTGGAAGTTTGGCAACCCCTTTCAATACAAGTGTTATTCGCCAGTCCCTGCATTAGGCTACATCAAGAGGAAACAAACCTTAGAGATAGAACGTAGAACTACTTTATTGTGTCAAGTTTCAAGAAGCTAGCACAAACCGTGTTTGATTTAGAGTTCTAGCTGCATCTGTCAATATAGGAGAAAACAGAGTGAAACCTAGAAATTCAAACTGTTACTGCAAACGAATGCATCAACCTAGGAGAACGAAACTTGGGCATCCAACTTTGATCGGTGTACTGCTCATTACTTGAAAGTATCATTAAGGTCGGAAAAAAAATATGTGTTGAGATTTCAGGAGACTCTAGTTTTTTGGCAGCCTAACAACGCCTTTCATTGAAAGTGTTATTCGCCAGTCTGTGCTGAAGGCTACATCAAGAGGAAACAAACCTTAGGGATAGAATGTAGAACTACTTTATTGTGTCAAGTTTCAAGAAGCTAGCCCAAACCGTGTATGATTTAGAGTTTGAACTACATTTGTCAATATAGGAGAAAACAGAGTGAAACCTAAAAATTCAAACTGTTCCTGCAAACGAATGCTTCAACGTAGGAGAATGAAACTTGAGCATCCAAGTGGGATTGGTGTACTGATCATTACTCGAAAGTATCATGAAGATTGGAAAAAAAAATATATGTTGAGATATCAGAAGACTCTAGTTTTGGGAATTTTGGCAACCCCTTTCAATAAAAGTGT
>NW_027515158.1:42525-91568 GCF_048772815.1 Callospermophilus lateralis
GAATTCCAAACACATCTATCTATATAGCAGAAAACAGAGTGAAACCTAAAAATTCAAAGTGTTACTGGAAACGAACGCTTGAACCTAGAAGAGTGAAAGTTGGGCAGCCAAGTGGATTAGTGAACTGATCATTACCACCAAGTATCATCAAGTTTGGTGAAAAATGTTTGCTGAGATTTCAGCAAACTAGTAGTTTTTTGGAAGCTTGGCAACCCCTTTCAAACGAAAGTGTTTTGCGCCAGTCTCTGCATGGGGTACTTCAAGAGGAAACCAAACCATAGAGATAGAACTTAGAACTACTTCATTTGGTCAAGTTCAAGGAGCTAGCACAAACCGTGTTTGATTTAGAATTCCAAACACATCTATCTATATAGCAGAGAACAGAGTGAAAACCTAAAAATTCAAAGTGTTACTGGAAACGAACGCTTGAACCTAGAAGAGTGAAAGTTGGGCAGCCAAGTGGGATTAGTGAACTGATCATTACCACCAAGTATCATCAAGTTTTGGTGAAAAAATGTTTGCTGAGATTTCAGCAAACTAGTAGTTTTTTGGACGCTTGGCAACCCCTTTCAAACGAAAGTGTTTTCGCCAGTCTCTGCATGGGGTATTCAAGAGGAAACAAACCATAGAGATAGAACTTAGAACTACTTCATTTGGTCAAGTTTCAAGGAGCTAGCACAAACCGTGTTTGATTTAGAATTCCAAACACATCTATCTATATAGCAGAAAACAGAGTGAAACCTAAAAATTCAAAGTGTTACTGGAAACGAACGCTTGAACCTAGAAGAGTGAAAGTTGGGCAGCCAAGTGGGATTAGTGAACTGATCATTACCACCAAGTATCATCAAGTTTTGGTGAAAAAATGTTTGCTGAGATTTCAGCAAACTAGTAGTTTTTTGGAAGCTTGGCAACCCCCTTCAAACGAAAGTGTTTTGCGCCAGTCTCTGCATGGGGTACTTCAAGAGGAAACAAACCATAGAGATAGAACTTAGAACTATTTCATTTTGTCAAGTTTCACGCAGCTAGCACAAACCGTGTTTGACTCAGAGTTTCAAACACATCAATCTATATAGCAGAAAACAGAGTGAAACCTAAAAATTCAAAGTGTTACTGGAAACGAACGCTTGAACCTAGAAGAGTGAAAGTTGGGCAGCCAAGTGGGATTAGTGAACTGATCATTACCACCAAGTATCATCAAGTTTTGGTGAAAAAATGTTTGCTGAGATTTCAGCAAACTAGTAGTTTTTTGGACGCTTGGCAACCCCTTTCAAACGAAAGTGTTTTTCGCCAGTCTCTGCATGGGGTACTTCAAGAGGAAACAAACCATAGAAATAGAACTTAGAACTACTTCATTTGGTCAAGTTTCAAGGAGCTAGCACAAACCGTGTTTGATTTAGAATTCCAAACACATCTATCTATATAGCAGAAAACAGAGTGAAACCTAAAAATTCAAAGTGTTACTGGAAACGAACGCTTGAACCTAGAAGAGTGAAAGTTGGGCAGCCAAGTGGATTAGTGAACTGATCATTACCACCAAGTATCATCAAGTTTTGGTGAAAAAATGTTTGCTGAGATTTCAGCAAACTAGTAGTTTTTTGGACGCTTGGCAACCCCTTTCAAACGAAAGTGTTTTGCGCCAGTCTCTGCATGGGGTACTTCAAGAGGAAACAAACCATAGAGAAAGAACTTAGAACTCTTTCATTTTTCAAGTTTCACGCAGCTAGCACAAACCGTGTTTGACTCAGAGTTTCAAACACATCTATCTATATAGCAGAAAACAGAGTGAAACCTAAAAATTCAAAGTGTTACTGGAAACGAACGCTTGAACCTAGCAGAGTGAAAGTTGGGCAGCCAAGTGGGATTAGTGAACTGATCATTACCACCAAGTATCATCAAGTTTTGGTGAAAAAATGTTTGCTGAGATTTCAGCAAACTAGTAGTTTTTTGGACGCTTGGCAACCCCTTTCAAACGAAAGTGTTTTTCGCCAGTCTCTGCATGGGGTACTTCAAGAGGAAACAAACCATAGAGATAGAACTTAGAACTACTTCATTTGGTCAAGTTTCAAGGAGCTAGCACAAACCGTGTTTGATTTAGAATTCCAAACACATCTATCTATATAGCAGAAAACAGAGTGAAACCTAAAAATTCAAAGTGTTACTGGAAACGAACGCTTGAACCTAGAAGAGTGAAAGTTGGGCAGGCCAAGTGGGATTAGTGAACTGATCATTACCACCAAGTATCATCAAGTTTTGGTGAAAAAATGTTTGCTGAGATTTCAGCAAACAAGTAGTTTTTTGGACGCTTGGCAACCCCTTTCAAACGAAAGTGTTTTTCGCCAGTCTCTGCATGGGGTACTTCAAGAGGAAACAAACCATAGAGAATGAACTTAGAACTATTTCATTTTGTCAAGTTTCACGCAGCTAGCACAAACCGTGTTTGACTCAGAGTTTCAAACACATCTATCTATATAGCAGAAAACAGAGTGAAACCTAAAAATTCAAAGTGTTACTGGAAACGAACGCTTGAACCTAGAAGAGTGAAAGTTGGGCAGCCAAGTGGGATTAGTGAACTGATCATTACCACCAAGTATCATCAAGTTTTGGTGAAAAAATGTTTGCTGAGATTTCAGCAAACTAGTAGTTTTTTGGACGCTTGGCAACCCCTTTCAAACGAAAGTGTTTTTCGCCAGTCTCTGCATGGGGTACTTCAAGAGGAAACAAACCATAGAGATAGAACTTAGAACTACTTCATTTTGTCAAGTTTCAGCAGCTGGCACAAACCGTGTTTGATTCACTGTGTGAGTTTCAAACACATCTATCTATATAGCAGAAAACAGAGTGAAACCTAAAAATTCAAAGTGTTACTGGAAACGAACGCTTGAACCTAGAAGAGTGAAAGTTGGGCAGCCAAGTGGGATTAGTGAACTGATCATTACCACCAAGTATCATCAAGTTTTGGTGAAAAAATGTTTGCTGAGATTTCAGCAAACTAGTAGTTTTTTGGACGCTTGGCAACCCCTTTCAAACGAAAGTGTTTTTCGCCAGTCTCTGCATGGGGTACTTCAAGAGGAAACAAACCATAGAGATAGAACCTTAGAACTACTTCATTTGGTCAAGTTTCAAGGAGCTAGCACAAACCGTGTTTGATTTAGAATTCCAAACACATCTATCTATATAGCAGAAAACAGAGTGAAACCTAAAAATTCAAAATTATTACTGGAAACGAACGCTTGAACCTAGAAGAGTGAAAGTTGGGCAGCCAAGTGGGATTAGTGAACTGATCATTACCACCAAGTATCATCAAGTTTTGGTGAAAAAATGTTTGCTGAGATTTCAGCAAACTAGTAGTTTTTTGGACGCTTGGCAACCCCTTTCCAACGAAAGTGTTTTTCGCCAGTCTCTGCATGGGGTACTTCAAGAGGAAAACAAACCATAGAGATAGAACTTAGAACTACTTCATTTGGTCAAGTTTCAAGGAGCTAGCACAAACCGTGTTTGACTCAGTGTTTCCAAACACATCTATCTATATAGCAGAAAACAGAGTGAAACCTAAAAATTCAAAGTGTTACTGGAAACGAACGCTTGAACCTAGAAGAGTGAAAGTTGGGCAGCCAAGTGGGATTAGTGAACTGATCATTACCACCAAGTATCATCAAGTTTTGGTGAAAAAATGTTTGCTGAGATTTCAGCAAACTAGTAGTTTTTTGGAAGCTTGGCAACCCCTTTCAAACGAAAGTGTTTTGCGCCAGTCTCTGCATGGGGTACTTCAAGAGGAAACAAACCATAGAGAAAGAACTTAGAACTATTTCATTTTGTCAAGTTTCACGCAGCTAGCACAAACCGTGTTTGACTCAGAGTTTCAAACACATCTATCTATATAGCAGAAAACAGAGTGAAACCTAAAAATTCAAAGTGTTACTGGAAACGAATGCTTGAACCTAGAAGAGTGAAAGTTGGGCAGCCAAGTGGGATTAGTGAACTGATCATTACCACCAAGTATCATCAAGTTTTGGTGAAAAAATGTTTGCTGAGATTTCAGCAAACTAGTAGTTTTTTGGACGCTTGGCAACCCCTTTCAAACGAAAGTGTTTTTCGCCAGTCTCTGCATGGGGTACTTCAAGAGGAAACAAACCATAGAGATAGAACTTAGAACTACTTCATTTGGTCAAGTTTCACGCAGCTGGCACAAACCGTGTTTGATTTAGAATTCCAAACACATCTATCTATATAGCAGAAAACAGAGTGAAACCTAAAAATTCAAAGTGTTACTGGAAACGAACGCTTGAACCTAGAAGAGTGAAAGTTGGGCAGCCAAGTGGGATTAGTGAACTGATCATTACCACCAAGTATCATCAAGTTTTGGTGAAAAAATGTTTGCTGAGATTTCAGCAAACTAGTAGTTTTTTGGAAGCTTGGCAACCCCTTTCAAACGAAAGTGTTTGCGCCAGTCTCTGCATGGGGTACTTCAAGAGGAAACAAACCATAGAGAAAGAACTTAGAACTACTTTCATTTGGTCAAGTTTCACGCAGCTAGCACAAACCGTGTTTGATTTAGAATTCCAAACACATCTATCTATATAGCAGAAACAGAGTGAAACCTAAAAATTCAAAGTGTTACTGGAAACGAACGCTTGAACCTAGAAGAGTGAAAGTTGGGCAGCCAAGTGGGATTAGTGAACTGATCATTACCACCAAGTATCATCAAGTTTTGGTGAAAAAATGTTTGCTGAGATTTCAGCAAACTAGTAGTTTTTTTGGACGCTTGGCAACCCCTTTCAAACGAAAGTGTTTTTCGCCAGTCTCTGCATGGGGTACTTCAAGAGGAAACAAACCATAGAGATAGAACTTAGAACTACTTCATTTGGTCAAGTTTCAAGGAGCTAGCACAAACCGTGTTTGATTTAGAATTCCAAACACATCTATCTATATAGCAGAAAACAGAGTGAAACCTAAAAATTCAAAGTGTTACTGGAAACGAACGCTTGAACCTAGAAGAGTGAAAGTTGGGCAGCCAAGTGGGATTAGTGAACTGATCATTACCACCAAGTATCATCAAGTTTTGGTGAAAAAATGTTTGCTGAGATTTCAGCAAACTAGTAGTTTTTTGGAAGCTTGGCAACCCCATTCAAACGAAAGTGTTTTGCGCCAGTCTCTGCATGGGGTACTTCAAGAGGAAACAAACCATAGAGATAGAACTTAGAACTATTTCATTTTGTCAAGTTTCACGCAGCTAGCACAAACCGTGTTTGACTCAGAGTTTCAAACACATCAATCTATATAGCAGAAAACAGAGTGAAACCTAAAAATTCAAAGTGTTACTGGAAACGAACGCTTGAACCTAGAAGAGTGAAAGTTGGGCAGCCAAGTGGGATTAGTGAACTGATCATTACCACCAAGTATCATCAAGTTTTGGTGAAAAAATGTTTGCTGAGATTTCAGCAAACTAGTAGTTTTTTGGACGCTTGGCAACCCCTTTCAAACGAAAGTGTTTTTCGCCAGTCTCTGCATGGGGTACTTCAAGAGGAAACAAACCATAGAAATAGAACTTAGAACTACTTCATTTGGTCAAGTTTCAAGGAGCTAGCACAAACCGTGTTTGATTTAGAATTCCAAACACATCTATCTATATAGCAGAAAACAGAGTGAAACCTAAAAATTCAAAGTGTTACTGGAAACGAACGCTTGAACCTAGAAGAGTGAAAGTTGGGCAGCCAAGTGGGATTAGTGAACTGATCATTACCACCAAGTATCATCAAGTTTTGGTGAAAAAATGTTTGCTGAGATTTCAGCAAACTAGTAGTTTTTTGGAAGCTTGGCAACCCCTTTCAAACGAAAGTGTTTTGCGCCAGTCTCTGCATGGGGTACTTCAAGAAGAAACAAACCATAGAGAAAGAACTTAGAACTATTTCATTTTGTCAAGTTTCACGCAGCTAGCACAAACCGTGTTTGACTCAGAGTTTCAAACACATCTATCTATATAGCAGAAAACAGAGTGAAACCTAAAAATTCAAAGTGTTACTGGAAACGAATGCTTGAACCTAGAAGAGTGAAAGTTGGGCAGCCAAGTGGGATTAGTGAACTGATCATTACCACCAAGTATCATCAAGTTTTGGTGAAAAAATGTTTGCTGAGATTTCATCAAACTAGTAGTTTTTTGGACGCTTGGCAACCCCTTTCAAACGAAAGTGTTTTTCGCCAGTCTCTGCATGGGGTACTTCAAGAGGAAACAAACCATAGAGATAGAACTTAGAACTACTTCATTTTGTCAAGTTTCACGCAGCTGGCACAAACCGTGTTTGATTTAGAATTCCAAACACATCTATCTATATAGCAGAAAACAGAGTGAAACCTAAAAATTCAAAGTGTTACTGGAAACGAACGCTTGAACCTAGAAGAGTGAAAGTTGGGCAGCCAAGTGGGATTAGTGAACTGATCATTACCACCAAGTATCATCAAGTTTTGGTGAAAAAATGTTTGCTGAGATTTCAGCAAACTAGTAGTTTTTTGGAAGCTTGGCAACCCCTTTCAAACGAAAGTGTTTTGCGCCAGTCTCTGCATGGGGTACTTCAAGAGGAAACAAACCATAGAGATAGAACTTAGAACTACTTCATTTGGTCAAGTTTCAAGGAGCTAGCACAAACCGTGTTTGATTTAGAATTCCAAACACATCTATCTATATAGCAGAGAACAGAGTGAAACCTAAAAATTCAAAGTGTTACTGGAAACGAACGCTTGAACCTAGAAGAGTGAAAGTTGGGCAGCCAAGTGGGATTAGTGAACTGATCATTACCACCAAGTATCATCAAGTTTTGGTGAAAAAATGTTTGCTGAGATTTCAGCAAACTAGTAGTTTTTTGGACGCTTGGCAACCCCTTTCAACGAAAGTGTTTTTCGCCAGTCTCTGCATGGGGTACTTCAAGAGGAAACAAACCATAGAGATAGAACTTAGAACTACTTCATTTGGTCAAGTTTCAAGGAGCTAGCACAAACCGTGTTTGATTTAGAATTCCAAACACATCTATCTATATAGCAGAAAACAGAGTGAAACCTAAAAATTCAAAGTGTTACTGGAAACGAACGCTTGAACCTAGAAGAGTGAAAGTTGGGCAGCCAAGTGGGATTAGTGAACTGATCGTTACCACCAAGTATCATCAAGTTTTGGTGAAAAAATGTTTGCTGAGATTTCAGCAAACTAGTAGTTTTTTGGAAGCTTGGCAACCCCATTCAAACGAAAGTGTTTTGCGCCAGTCTCTGCATGGGGTACTTCAAGAGGAAACAAACCATAGAGATAGAACTTAGAACTATTTCATTTTGTCAAGTTTCACGCAGCTAGCACAAACCGTGTTTGACTCAGAGTTTCAAAACACATCAATCTATATAGCAGAAAACAGAGTGAAACCTAAAAATTCAAAGTGTTACTGGAAACGAACGCTTGAACCTAGAAGAGTGAAAGTTGGGCAGCCAAGTGGGATTAGTGAACTGATCATTACCACCAAGTATCATCAAGTTTTGGTGAAAAAATGTTTGCTGAGATTTCAGCAAACTAGTAGTTTTTTGGACGCTTGGCAACCCCTTTCAAACGAAAGTGTTTTTCGCCAGTCTCTGCATGGGGTACTTCAAGAGGAAACAAACCATAGAAATAGAACTTAGAACTACTTCATTTGGTCAAGTTTCAAGGAGCTAGCACAAACCGTGTTTGATTTAGAATTCCAAACACATCTATCTATATAGCAGAAAACAGAGTGAAACCTAAAAATTCAAAGTGTTACTGGAAACGAACGCTTGAACCTAGAAGAGTGAAAGTTGGGCAGCCAAGTGGGATTAGTGAACTGATCATTACCACCAAGTATCATCAAGTTTTGGTGAAAAAATGTTTGTTGAGATTTCAGCAAACTAGTAGTTTTTTGGAAGCTTGGCAACCCCTTTCAAACGAAAGTGTTTTGCGCCAGTCTCTGCATGGGGTACTTCAAGAGGAAACAAACCATAGAGATAGAACTTAGAACTATTTCATTTTGTCAAGTTTCACGCAGCTAGCACAAACCGTGTTTGACTCAGAGTTTTAAACACATCTATCTATATAGCAGAAAACAGAGTGAAACCTAAAAATTCAAAGTGTTACTGGAAACGAACGCTTGAACCTAGAAGAGTGAAAGTTGGGCAGCCAAGTGGGATTAGTGAACTGATCATTACCACCAAGTATCATCAAGTTTTGGTGAAAAAATGTTTGCTGAGATTTCAGCAAACTAGTAGTTTTTTGGACGCTTGGCAACCCCTTTCAAACGAAATTGTTTTTCGCCAGTCTCTGCATGGGGTACTTCAAGAGGAAACAAACCATAGAGATAGAACTTAGAACTACTTCATTTTGTCAAGTTTCACGCAGCTGGCACAAACCGTGTTTGATTCAGAGTTTCAAACACATCTATCTATATAGCAGAAAACAGAGTGAAACCTAAAAATTCAAAGTGTTACTGGAAACGAACGCTTGAACCTAGAAGAGTGAAAGTTGGGCAGCCAAGTGGGATTAGTGAACTGATCATTACCACCAAGTATCATCAAGTTTTGGTGAAAAAATGTTTGCTGAGATTTCAGCAAACTAGTAGTTTTTTGGACGCTTGGCAACCCCTTTCAAACGAAAGTGTTTTTCGCCAGTCTCTGCATGGGGTACTTCAAGAGGAAACAAACCATAGAGATAGAACTTAGAACTACTTCATTTGGTCAAGTTTCACGCAGCTAGCACAAACCGTGTTTGATTCAGAGTTTCAAACACATCTATCTATATAGCAGAAAACAGAGTGAAACCTAAAAATTCAAAGTGTTACTGGAAACGAACGCTTGAACCTAGAAGAGTGAAAGTTGGGCAGCCAAGTGGGATTAGTGAACTGATCATTACCACCAAGTATCATCAAGTTTTGGTGAAAAAATGTTTGCTGAGATTTCAGCAAACTAGTAGTTTTTTGGAAGCTTGGCAACCCCTTTCAAACGAAAGTGTTTTGCGCCAGTCTCTGCATGGGGTACTTCAAGAGGAAACAAACCATAGAGAAAGAACTTAGAACTATTTCATTTTGTCAAGTTTCACGCTGCTAGCACAAACCGTGTTTGACTCAGAGTTTCAAACACATCTATCTATATAGCAGAAAACAGAGTGAAACCTAAAAATTCAAAGTGTTACTGGAAACGAATGCTTGAACCTAGAAGAGTGAAAGTTGGGCAGCCAAGTGGGATTAGTGAACTGATCATTACCACCAAGTATCATCAAGTTTTGGTGAAAAAATGTTTGCTGAGATTTCAGCAAACTAGTAGTTTTTTGGACGCTTGGCAACCCCTTTCAAACGAAAGTGTTTTTCGCCAGTCTCTGCATGGGGTACTTCAAGAGGAAACAAACCATAGAGATAGAACTTAGAACTACTTCATTTGGTCAAGTTTCAAGGAGCTAGCACAAACCGTGTTTGATTTAGAATTCCAAACACATCTATCTATATAGCAGAAAACAGAGTGAAACCTAAAAATTCAAAGTGTTACTGGAAACGAACGCTTGAACCTAGAAGAGTGAAAGTTGGGCAGCCAAGTGGGATTAGTGAACTGATCATTACCACCAAGTATCATCAAGTTTTGGTGAAAAAATGTTTGCTGAGATTTCAGCAAACTAGTAGTTTTTTGGACGCTTGGCAACCCCTTTCAAACGAAAGTGTTTTTCGCCAGTCTCTGCATGGGGTACTTCAAGAGGAAACAAACCATAGAGATAGAACTTAGAACTACTTCATTTTGTCAAGTTTCACGCAGCTAGCACAAACCGTGTTTGATTCAGAGTTTCAAACACATCTATCTATATAGCAGAAAACAGAGTGAAACCTAAAAATTCAAAGTGTTACTGGAAACGAACGCTTGAACCTAGAAGAGTGAAAGTTGGGCAGCCAAGTGGGATTAGTGAACTGATCATTACCACCAAGTATCATCAAGTTTTGGTGAAAAAATGTTTGCTGAGATTTCATCAAACTAGTAGTTTTTTGGACGCTTGGCAACCCCTTTCAAACGAAAGTGTTTTTCGCCAGTCTCTGCATGGGGTACTTCAAGAGGAAACAAACCATAGAGATAGAACTTAGAACTACTTCATTTTGTCAAGTTTCACGCAGCTGGCACAAACCGTGTTTGATTTAGAATTCCAAACACATCTATCTATATAGCAGAAAACAGAGTGAAACCTAAAAATTCAAAGTGTTACTGGAAACGAACGCTTGAACCTAGAAGAGTGAAAGTTGGGCAGCCAAGTGGGATTAGTGAACTGATCATTACCACCAAGTATCATCAAGTTTTGGTGAAAAAATGTTTGCTGAGATTTCAGCAAAGTAGTAGTTTTTTGGAAGCTTGGCAACCCCTTTCAAACGAAAGTGTTTTGCGCCAGTCTCTGCATGGGGTACTTCAAGAGGAAACAAACCATAGAGATAGAACTTAGAACTATTTCATTTTGTCAAGTTTCACGCAGCTAGCACAAACCGTGTTTGACTCAGAGTTTCAAACACATCAATCTATATAGCAGAAAACAGAGTGAAACCTAAAAATTCAAAGTGTTACTGGAAACGAACGCTTGAACCTAGAAGAGTGAAAGTTGGGCAGCCAAGTGGGATTAGTGAACTGATCATTACCACCAAGTATCATCAAGTTTTGGTGAAAAAATGTTTGCTGAGATTTCAGCAAACTAGTAGTTTTTTGGACGCTTGGCAACCCCTTTCAAACGAAAGTGCTTTTCGCCAGTCTCTGCATGGGGTACTTCAAGAGGAAACAAACCATAGAAATAGAATTTAGAACTACTTCATTTGGTCAAGTTTCACGCAGCTGGCACAAACCGTGTTTGATTTAGAATTCCAAACACATCTATCTATATAGCAGAAAACAGAGTGAAACCTAAAAATTCAAAGTGTTACTGGAAACGAACGCTTGAACCTAGAAGAGTGAAAGTTGGGCAGCCAAGTGGGATTAGTGAACTGATCATTACCACCAAGTATCATCAAGTTTTGGTGAAAAAATGTTTGCTGAGATTTCAGCAAACTAGTAGTTTTTTGGAAGCTTGGCAACCCCTTTCAAACGAAAGTGTTTTGCGCCAGTCTCTGCATGGGGTACTTCAAGAGGAAACAAACCATAGAGAAAGAACTTAGAACTATTTCATTTTGTCAAGTTTCACGCTGCTAGCACAAACCGTGTTTGACTCAGAGTTTCAAACACATCTATCTATATAGCAGAAAACAGAGTGAAACCTAAAAATTCAAAGTGTTACTGGAAACGAACGCTTGAACCTAGAAGAGTGAAAGTTGGGCAGCCAAGTGGGATTAGTGAACTGATCATTACCACCAAGTATCATCAAGTTTTGGTGAAAAAATGTTTGCTGAGATTTCAGCAAACTAGTAGTTTTTTGGACGCTTGGCAACCCCTTTCAAACGAAATTGTTTTTCGCCAGTCTCTGCATGGGGTACTTCAAGAGGAAACAAACCATAGAGATAGAACTTAGAACTACTTCATTTGGTCAAGTTTCAAGGAGCTAGCACAAACCGTGTTTGATTTAGAATTCCAAACACATCTATCTATATAGCAGAAAACAGAGTGAAACCTAAAAATTCAAAATGTTACTGGAAACGAACGCTTGAACCTAGAAGAGTGAAAGTTGGGCAGCCAAGTGGGATTAGTGAACTGATCATTACCACCAAGTATCATCAAGTTTTGGTGAAAAAATGTTTGCTGAGATTTCAGCAAACTAGTAGTTTTTTGGACGCTTGGCAACCCCTTTCCAACGAAAGTGTTTTTCGCCAGTCTCTGCATGGGGTACTTCAAGAGGAAACAAACCATAGAGATAGAACTTAGAACTACTTCATTTGGTCAAGTTTCAAGGAGGTAGCACAAAACGTGTTTGATTTAGAATTCCAAACACATCTATCTATATTGCAGAAAACAGAGTGAAACCTAAAAATTCAAAGTGTTACTGGAAACGAACGCTTGAACCTAGAAGAGTGAAAGTTGGGCAGCCAAGTGGGATTAGTGAACTGATCATTACCACCAAGTATCATCAAGTTTTGGTGAAAAAATGTTTGCTGAGATTTCAGCAAACTAGTAGTTTTTTGGACGCTTGGCAACCCCTTTCAAACGAAAGTGTTTTTCGCCAGTCTCTGCATGGGGTACTTCAAGAGGAAACAAACCATAGAGATAGAACTTAGAACTACTTCATTTGGTCAAGTTTCAAGGAGCTAGCACAAACCGTGTTTGATTTAGAATTCCAAACACATCTATCTATATAGCAGAAAACAGAGTGAAACCTAAAAATTCAAAGTGTTACTGGAAACGAACGCTTGAACCTAGAAGAGTGAAAGTTGGGCAGCCAAGTGGGATTAGTGAACTGATCATTACCACCAAGTATCATCAAGTTTTGGTGAAAAAATGTTTGCTGAGATTTCAGCAAACTAGTAGTTTTTTGGAATCTTGGCAACCCCTTTCAAACGAAAGTGTTTTTCGCCAGTCTCTGCATGGGGTACTTCAAGAGGAAACAAACCATAGAGATAGAACTTAGAACTACTTCATTTGGTCAAGTTTCAAGGAGCTAGCACAAACCGTGTTTGATTTAGAATTCCAAACACATCTATCTATATAGCAGAAAACAGAGTGAAACCTAAAAATTCAAAGTGTTACTGGAAACGAACGCTTGAACCTAGAAGAGTGAAAGTTGGGCAGCCAAGTGGGATTAGTGAACTGATCATTACCACCAAGTATCATCAAGTTTTGGTGAAAAAATGTTTGCTGAGATTTCAGCAAACTAGTAGTTTTTTGGACGCTTGGCAACCCCTTTCAAACGAAAGTGTTTTTCGCCAGTCTCTGCATGGGGTACTTCAAGAGGAAACAAACCATAGAGATAGAACTTAGAACTACTTCATTTGGTCAAGTTTCAAGGAGCTAGCACAAACCGTGTTTGATTTAGAATTCCAAACACATCTATCTATATAGCAGAAAACAGAGTGAAACCTAAAAATTCAAAGTGTTACTGGAAACGAACGCTTGAACCTAGAAGAGTGAAAGTTGGGCAGCCAAGTGGGATTAGTGAACTGATCATTACCACCAAGTATCATCAAGTTTTGGTGAAAAAATGTTTGCTGAGATTTCAGCAAACTAGTAGTTTTTTGGAAGCTTGGCAACCCCTTTCAAACGAAAGTGTTTTGCGCCAGTCTCTGCATGGGGTACTTCAAGAGGAAACAAACCATAGAGATAGAACTTAGAACTATTTCATTTTGTCAAGTTTCACGCAGCTAGCACAAACCGTGTTTGACTCAGAGTTTCAAACACATCTATCTATATAGCAGAAAACAGAGTGAAACCTAAAAATTCAAAGTGTTACTGGAAACGAACGCTTGAACCTAGAAGAGTGAAAGTTGGGCAGCCAAGTGGGATTAGTGAACTGATCATTACCACCAAGTATCATCAAGTTTTGGTGAAAAAATGTTTGCTGAGATTTCAGCAAACTAGTAGTTTTTTGGACGCTTGGCAACCCCTTTCAAACGAAAGTGTTTTTCGCCAGTCTCTGCATGGGGTACTTCAAGAGGAAACAAACCATAGAGATAGAACTTAGAACTACTTCATTTGGTCAAGTTTCAAGGAGCTAGCACAAACCGTGTTTGATTTAGAATTCCAAACACATCTATCTATATAGCAGAAAACAGAGTGAAACCTAAAAATTCAAAGTGTTACTGGAAACGAACGCTTGAACCTAGAAGAGTGAAAGTTGGGCAGCCAAGTGGGATTAGTGAACTGAGCATTACCACCAAGTATCATCAAGTTTTGGTGAAAAAATATTTGCTGAGATTTCAGCAAACTAGTAGTTTTTTGGACGCTTGGCAACCCCTTTCAAACGAAAGTGTTTTTCGCCAGTCTCTGCATGGGGTACTTCAAGAGGAAACAAACCATAGAGATAGAACTTAGAACTACTTCATTTGGTCAAGTTTCAAGGAGCTAGCACAAACCGTGTTTGATTCAGAGTTTCAAACACATCTATCTATATAGCAGAAAACAGAGTGAAACCTAAAAATTCAAAGTGTTACTGGAAACGAACGCTTGAACCTAGAAGAGAGAAAGTTGGGCAGCCAAGTGGGATTAGTGAACTGATCATTACCACCAAGTATCATCAAGTTTTGGTGAAAAAATGTTTGCTGAGATTTCAGCAAACTAGTAGTTTTTTGGAATCTTGGCAACCCCTTTCAAACGAAAGTGTTTTTCGCCAGTCTCTGCATGGGGTACTTCAAGAGGAAACAAACCATAGAGATAGAACTTAGAACTACTTCTTTTGGTCAAGTTTCAAGGAGCTAGCACAAACAGTGTTTGATTTAGAATTCCAAACACAGCTATCTATGTAGCAGAAAACAGAGTGAAACCTAAAAATTCAAAGTGTTACTGGAAACGAACGTTTGAACCTAGAAGAGTGAAAGTTGGGCAGCCAAGTGAGATTAGTGAACTGATCATTACCACCAAGTATCATCAAGATTTGGTGAAAAAATGTTTGCTGAGATTTCAGCAAACTAGTAGTTTTTTGGAAGCTTGGCAACCCCTTTCAAACGAAAGTGTTTTGCGCCAGTCTCTGCATGGGGTACTTCAAGAGGAAACAAACCATAGAGATAGAACTTAGAACTATTTCATTTTGTCAAGTTTCACGCAGCTAGCACAAACCGTGTTTGACTCAGAGTTTCAAACACATCTATCTATATAGCAGAAAACAGAGTGAAACCTAAAAATTCAAAGTGTTACTGGAAACGAACGCTTGAACGTAGAAGAGTGAAAGTTGGGCAGCCAAGTGGGATTAGTGAACTGATCATTACCACCAAGTATCATCAAGTTTTGGTGAAAAAATGTTTGCTGAGATTTCAGCAAACTAGTAGTTTTTTGGAAGCTTGGCAACCCCTTTCAAACGAAAGTGTTTTTCGTAAGTCTCTGCATGGGGTACTTCAAGAGGAAACAAACCATAGAGATAGAACTTAGAACTACTTCATTTGGTCAAGTTTCAAGGAGCTAGCACAAACCGTGTTTGATTTAGAATTCCAAACACATCTATCTATATAGCAGAAAACAGAGTGAAACCTAAAAATTCCAAGTGTTACTGGAAACGAACGCTTGAACCTAGAAGAGTGAAAGTTGGGCAGCCAAGTGGGATTAGTGAACTGATCATTACCACCAAGTATCATCAAGTTTTGGTGAAAAAATGTTTGCTGAGATTTCAGCAAACTAGTAGTTTTTTGGACGCTTGGCAACCCCTTTCAAACGAAAGTGTTTTTCGCCAGTCTCTGCATGGGGTACTTCAAGAGGAAACAAACCATAGAGATAGAACTTAGAACTACTTCATTTGGTCAAGTTTCAAGGAGCTAGCACAAACCGTGTTTGATTTAGAATTCCAAACACATCTATCTATATAGCAGAAAACAGAGTGAAACCTAAAAATTCAAAGTGTTACTGGAAACGAACGCTTGAACCTAGAAGAGTGAAAGTTGGGCAGCCAAGTGGGCTTAGTGAACTGATCTTTACCACCAAGTATCATCAAGTTTTGGTGAAAAAATGTTTGCTGAGATTTCAGCAAACTAGTAGTTTTTTGGACGCTTGGCAACCCCTTTCAAACGAAAGTGTTTTTCGCCAGTCTCTGCATGGGGTACTTCAAGAGGAAACAAACCATAGAGATAGAACTTAGAACTACTTCATTTGGTCAAGTTTCAAGGAGCTAGCACAAACCGTGTTTGATTTAGAATTCCAAACACATCTATCTATATAGCAGAAAACAGAGTGAAACCTAAAAATTCAAAGTGTTACTGGAAACGAACGCTTGAACCTAGAAGAGTGAAAGTTGGGCAGCCAAGTGGGATTAGTGAACTGATCATTACCACCAAGTATCATCAAGTTTTGGTGAAAAAATGTTTGCTGAGATTTCAGCAAACTAGTAGTTTTTTTGGAATCTTGGCAACCCCTTTCAAACGAAAGTGTTTTTCGCCAGTCTCTGCATGGGGTACTTCAAGAGGAAACAAACCATAGAGATAGGACTTAGAACTACTTCTTTTGGTCAAGTTTCAAGGAGCTAGCACAAACAGTGTTTGATTTAGAATTCCAAACACAGCTATCTATGTAGCAGAAAACAGAGTGAAACCTAAAAATTCAAAGTGTTACTGGAAACGAACGCTTGAACCTAGAAGAGTGAAAGTTGGGCATCCAAGTGAGATTAGTGAACTGATCATTACCACCAAGTATCATCAAGATTTGGTGAAAAAATGTTTGCTGGGATTTCAGCAAACTAGTAGTTTTTTGGAAGCTTGGCAACCCCTTTCAAACGAAAGTGTTTTGCGCCAGTCTCTGCATGGGGTACTTCAAGAGGAAACAAACCATAGAGATAGAACTTAGAACTATTTCATTTTGTCAAGTTTCACGCAGCTAGCACAAACCGTGTTTGACTCAGAGTTTCAAACACATCTATCTATATAGCAGAAAACAGAGTGAAACCTAAAAATTCAAAGTGTTACTGGAAACGAACGCTTGAACCTAGAAGAGTGAAAGTTGGGCAGCCAAGTGGGATTAGTGAACTGATCATTACCACCAAGTATCATCAAGTTTTGGTGAAAAAATGTTTGCTGAGATTTCAGCAAACTAGTAGTTTTTTGGACGCTTGGCAACCCCTTTCAAACGAAAGTGTTTTTCGCCAGTCTCTGCATGGGGTACTTCAAGAGGAAACAAACCATAGAGATAGAACTTAGAACTACTTCATTTGGTCAAGTTTCAAGGAGCTAGCACAAACCGTGTTTGATTTAGAATTCCAAACACATCTATCTATATAGCAGAAAACAGAGTGAAACCTAAAAATTCAAAATGTTACTGGAAACGAACGCTTGAACCTGGAAGAGTGAAAGTTGGGCAGCCAAGTGGGATTAGTGAACTGATCATTACCACCAAGTATCATCAAGTTTTGGTGAAAAAATGTTTGCTGAGATTTCAGCAAACTAGTAGTTTTTTGGAATCTTGGCAACCCCGTTCAAACGAAAGTGTTTTTCGCCAGTCTCTGCATGGGGTACTTCAAGAGGAAACAAACCATAGAGATAGAACTTAGAACTACTTCTTTTGGTCAAGTTTCAAGGAGCTAGCACAAACAGTGTTTGATTTAGAATTCCAAACACAGCTATCTATGTAGCAGAAAACAGAGTGAAAGCTAAAAATTCAAAGTGTTACTGGAAACGAACGCTTGAACCTAGAAGAGTGAAAGTTGGGCAGCCAAGTGAGATTAGTGAACTGATCATTACCACCAAGTATCATCAAGATTTGGTGAAAAAATGTTTGCTGAGATTTCAGCAAACTAGTAGTTTTTTGGAAGCTTGGCAACCCCTTTCAAACGAAAGTGTTTTTCGCCAGTCTCTGCATGGGGTACTTCAAGAGGAAACAAACCATAGAGAGAGAACTTAGAACTACTTCATTTGGTCAAGTTTCAAGGAGCTAGCACAAACCGTGTTTGATTTAGAATTCCAAACACATCTATCTATATAGCAGAAAACAGAGTGAAACATAAAAAATCAAAATGTTACTGGAAACGAACGCTTGAACCTAGAAGAGTGAAAGTTGGGCAGCCAAGTGGGATTAGTGAACTGATCATTACCACCAAGTATCATCAAGTTTTGGTGAAAAAATGTTTGCTGAGATTTCAGCAAACTAGTAGTTTTTTGGACGCTTGGCAACCCCATTCAAACGAAAGTGTTTTTCGCCAGTCTCTGCATGGGGTACTTCAAGAGGAAACAAACCATAGAGATAGAACTCAGAACTACTTCATTTGGTCAAGTTTCAAGGAGCTAGCACAAACCGTGTTTGATTCAGAGTTTCAAACACATCTATCTATATAGCAGAAAACAGAGTGAAACCTAAAAATTCAAAGTGTTACTGGAAACGAACGCTTGAACCTAGAAGAGAGAAAGTTTTGCAGCCAAGTGGGATTAGTGAACTGATCATTACCACCAAGTATCATCAAGTTTTGGTGAAAAAATGTTTGCTGAGATTTCAGCAAACTAGTAGTTTTTTGGAATCTTGGCAACCCCGTTCAAACGAAAGTGTTTTTCGCCAGTCTCTGCATGGGGTACTTCAAGAGGAAACAAACCATAGAGATAGAAATTAGAACTACTTCTTTTGGTCAAGTTTCAAGGAGCTAGCACAAACAGTGTTTGATTTAGAATTCCAAACACAGCTATCTATGTAGCAGAAAACAGAGTGAAACCTAAAAATTCAAAGTGTTACTGGAAACGAACGCTTGAACCTAGAAGAGTGAAAGTTGGGCAGCCAAGTGAGATTAGTGAACTGATCATTACCACCAAGTATCATCAAGATTTGGTGAAAAAATGTTTGCTGAGATTTCAGCAAACTAGTAGTTTTTTGGAAGCTTGGCAACCCCTTTCAAACGAAAGTGTTTTGCGCCAGTCTCTGCATGGGGTACTTCAAGAGGAAACAAACCATAGAGATAGAACTTAGAACTATTTCATTTTGTCAACTTTCACGCAGCTAGCACAAACCGTGTTTGACTCAGAGTTTCAAACACATCTATCTATATAGCAGAAAACAGAGTGAAACCTAAAAATTCAAAGTGTTACTGGAAACGAACGCTTGAACCTAGAAGAGTGAAAGTTGGGCAGCCAAGTGGGATTAGTGAACTGATCATTACCACCAAGTATCATCAAGTTTTGGTGAAAAAATGTTTGCTGAGATTTCAGCAAACTAGTAGTTTTTGGACGCTTGGCAACCCCTTTCAAACGAAAGTGTTTTTCGCCAGTCTCTGCATGGGGTACTTCAAGAGGAAACAAACCATAGAGATAGAACTTAGAACTACTTCATTTGGTCAAGTTTCAAGGAGCTAGCACAAACCGTGTTTGATTTAGAATTCCAAACACATCTATCTATATAGCAGAAAACAGAGTGAAACCTAAAAATTCAAAGTGTTACTGGAAACGAACGCTTGAACCTAGAAGAGTGAAAGTTGGGCAGTCAAGTGGGATTAGTGAACTGATCATTACCACCAAGTATCATCAAGTTTTGGTGAAAAAATGTTTGCTGAGATTTCAGCAAACTAGTAGTTTTTTGGAAGCTTGGCAACCCCTTTCAAACGAAAGTGTTTTTCCGCCAGTCTCTGCATGGGGTACTTCAAGAGGAAACAAACCATAGAGATAGAACTTAGAACTACTTCATTTGGTCAAGTTTCAAGGAGCTAGCACAAACCGTGTTTGATTTAGAATTCCAAACACATCTATCTATATAGCAGAAAACAGAGTGAAACCTAAAAATTCAAAATGTTACTGGAAACGAACGCTTGAACCTAGAAGAGTGAAAGTTGGGCAGCCAAGTGGGATTAGTGAACTGATCATTACCACCAAGTATCATCAAGTTTTGGTGAAAAAATGTTTGCTGAGATTTCAGCAAACTAGTAGTTTTTTGGACGCTTGGCAACCCCTTTCAAACGAAAGTGTTTTTCGCCAGTCTCTGCATGGGGTACTTCAAGAGGAAACAAACCATAGAGATAGAACTTAGAACTACTTCATTTGGTCAAGTTTCAAGGAGCTAGCACAAACCGTGTTTGATTTCGAATTCCAAACACATCTATCTATATAGCAGAAAACAGAGTGAAACCTAAAAATTCAAAGTGTTACTGGAAACGAACGCTTGAACCTAGAAGAGTGAAAGTTGGGCAGTCAAGTGGGATTAGTGAACTGATCATTACCACCAAGTATCATCAAGTTTTGGTGAAAAAATGTTTGCTGAGATTTCAGCAAACTAGTAGTTTTTTGGAATCTTGGCAACCCCTTTCAAACGAAAGTGTTTTTCGCCAGTCTCTGCATGGGGTACTTCAAGAGGAAACAAACCATAGAGATAGAACTTAGAACTACTTCATTTGGTCAAGTTTCAAGGAGCTAGCACAAACCGTGTTTGATTTAGAATTCCAAACACATCTATCTATATAGCAGAAAACAGAGTGAAACCTAAAAATTCAAAGTGTTACTGGAAACGAACGCTTGAACCTAGAAGAGTGAAAGTTGGGCAGCCAAGTGGGATTAGTGAACTGATCATTACCACATAGTATCATCAAGTTTTGGTGAAAAAATGTTTGCTGAGATTTCAGCAAACTAGTAGTTTTTTGGACGCTTGGCAACCCCTTTCAAACGAAAGTGTTTTTCGCCAGTCTCTGCATGGGGTACTTCAAGAGGAAACAAACCATAGAGATAGAACTTAGAACTACTTCATTTTGTCAAGTTTCAAGGAGGTAGCACAAACCGTGTTTGATTCAGAGTTTCAAACACATCTATCTATATAGCAGAAAACAGAGTGAAACCTAAAATTTCAAAGTGTTACTGGAAACGAACGCTTGAACCTAGAAGAGAGAAAGTTGGGCAGCCAAGTGGGATTAGTGAACTGATCATTACCACCAAGTATCATCAAGTTTTGGTGAAAAAATGTTTGCTGAGATTTCAGCAAACTAGTAGTTTTTTGGAATCTTGGCAACCCCTTTCAAACGAAAGTGTTTTTCGCCAGTCTCTGCATGGGGTACTTCAAGAGGAAACAAACCATAGAGATAGAAATTAGAACTACTTCTTTTGGTCAAGTTTCAAGGAGCTAGCACAAACAGTGTTTGATTTAGAATTCCAAACACAGCTATCTATGTAGCAGAAAACAGAGTGAAACCTAAAAATTCAAAGTGTTACTGGAAACGAACGCTTGAACCTAGAAGAGTGAAAGTTGGGCAGCCAAGTGAGATTAGTGAACTGATCATTACCACCAAGTATCATCAAGATTTGGTGAAAAAATGTTTGCTGAGATTTCAGCAAACTAGTAGTTTTTTGGAAGCTTGGCAACCCCTTTCAAACGAAAGTGTTTTGCGCCAGTCTCTGCATGGGGTACTTCAAGAGGAAACAAACCATAGAGATAGAACTTAGAACTATTTCATTTTGTCAAGTTTCACGCAGCTAGCACAAACCGTGTTTGACTCAGAGTTTCAAACACATCTATCTATATAGCAGAAAACAGAGTGAAACCTAAAAATTCAAAGTGTTACTGGAAACGAACGCTTGAACCTAAAAGAGTGAAAGTTGGGCAGCCAAGTGGGATTAGTGAACTGATCATTACCACCAAGTATCATCAAGTTTTGGTGAAAAAATGTTTGCTGAGATTTCAGCAAACTAGTAGTTTTTGGACGCTTGGCAACCCCTTTCAAACGAAAGTGTTTTTCGCCAGTCTCTGCATGGGGTACTTCAAGAGGAAACAAACCATAGAGATAGAACTTAGAACTACTTCATTTGGTCAAGTTTCAAGGAGCTAGCACAAACCGTGTTTGATTTAGAATTCCAAACACATCTATCTATATAGCAGAAAACAGAGTGAAACCTAAAAATTCAAAGTGTTACTGGAAACGAACGCTTGAACCTAGAAGAGTGAAAGTTGGGCAGTCAAGTGGGATTAGTGAACTGATGATTACCACCAAGTATCATCAAGTTTTGGTGAAAAAATGTTTGCTGAGATTTCAGCAAACTAGTAGTTTTTTGGAAGCTTGGCAACCCCTTTCAAACGAAAGTGTTTTTCGCCAGTCTCTGCATGGGGTACTTCAAGAGGAAACAAACCATAGAGATAGAACTTAGAACTACTTCATTTGGTCAAGTTTCACGCAGCTAGCGCAAACCGTGTTTGATTCAGAGTTTCAAACACATCTATCTATATAGCAGAAAACAGAGTGAAACCTAAAAATTCAAAGTGTTACTGGAAACGAATGCTTGAACCTAGAAGAGTGAAAGTTGGGCAGCCAAGTGGGATTAGTGAACTGATCATTACCACCAAGTATCATCAAGTTTTGGTGAAAAAATGTTTGCTGAGATTTCAGCAAACTAGTAGTTTTTTGGACGCTTGGCAACCCTTTCAAACGAAAGTGTTTTTCGCCAGTCTCTGCATGGGGTACTTCAAGAGGAAACAAACCATAGAGATAGAACTTAGAACTACTTCATTTGGTCAAGTTTCAAGGAGCTAGCACAAACCGTGTTTGATTTAGAATTCCAAACACATCTATCTATATAGCAGAAAACAGAGTGAAACCTAAAAATTCAAAGTGTTACTGGAAACGAACGCTTGAACCTAGAAGAGTGAAAGTTGGGCAGCCAAGTGGGATTAGTGAACTGATCATTACCACCAAGTATCATCAAGTTTTGGTGAAAAAATGTTTGCTGAGATTTCAGCAAACTAGTAGTTTTTTGGACGCTTGGCAACCCCTTTCAAACGAAAGTGTTTTTCGCCAGTCTCTGCATGGGGTACTTCAAGAGGAAACAAACCATAGAGATAGAACTTAGAACTACTTCATTTGGTCAAGTTTCAAGGAGCTAGCACAAACCGTGTTTGATTTAGAATTCCAAACACATCTATCTATATAGCAGAAAACAGAGTGAAACCTAAAAATTCAAAGTGTTACTGGAAACGAACGCTTGAACCTAGAAGAGTGAAAGTTGGGCAGCCAAGTGGGATTAGTGAACTGATCATTACCACAAAGTATCATCAAGTTTTGGTGAAAAAATGTTTGCTGAGATTTCAGCAAACTAGTAGTTTTTTGGACGCTTGGCAACCCCTTTCAAACGAAAGTGTTTTTCGCCAGTCTCTGCATGGGGTACTTCAAGAGGAAACCAACCATAGAGATAGAACTTAGAACTACTTCATTTGGTCAAGTTTCAAGGAGGTAGCACAAACCGTGTTTGATTCAGAGTTTCAAACACATCTATCTATATAGCAGAAAACAGAGTGAAACCTAAAAATTCAAAGTGTTACTGGAAACGAACGCTTGAACCTAGAAGAGAGAAAGTTGGGCAGCCAAGTGGGATTAGTGAACTGATCATTACCACCAAGTATCATCAAGTTTTGGTGAAAAAATGTTTGCTGAGATTTCAGCAAACTAGTAGTTTTTTGGAATCTTGGCAACCCCTTTCAAACGAAAGTGTTTTCGCCAGTCTCTGCATGGGGTACTTCAAGAGGAAACAAACCATAGAGATAGAACTTAGAACTACGTCTTTTGGTCAAGTTTCAAGGAGCTAGCACAAACAGTGTTTGATTTAGAATTCCAAACACAGCTATCTATGTAGCAGAAAACAGAGTGAAACCTAAAAATTCAAAGTGTTACTGGAAACGAACGCTTGAACCTAGAAGAGTGAAAGTTGGGCAGCCAAGTGAGATTAGTGAACTGATCATTACCACCAAGTATCATCAAGATTTGGTGAAAAAATGTTTGCTGAGATTTCAGCAAACTAGTAGTTTTTTGGAAGCTTGGCAACCCCTTTCAAACGAAAGTGTTTTGCGCCAGTCTACTTCAAGAGGAAACAAACCATAGAGATAGAACTTAGAACTATTTCATTTTGTCAAGTTTCACGCAGCTAGCACAAACCGTGTTTGACTCAGAGTTTCAAACACATCTATCTATATAGCAGAAAACAGAGTGAAACCTAAAAATTCAAAGTGTTACTGGAAACGAACGCTTGAACCTAGAAGAGTGAAAGTTGGGCAGCCAAGTGGGATTAGTGAACTGATCATTACCACCAAGTATCATCAAGTTTTGGTGAAAAAATGTTTGCTGAGATTTCAGCAAACTAGTAGTTTTTTGGACGCTTGGCAACCCCTTTCAAACGAAAGTGTTTTTCGCCAGTCTCTGCATGGGGTACTTCAAGAGGAAACAAACCATAGAGATAGAACTTAGAACTACTTCATTTGGTCAAGTTTCAAGGAGCTAGCACAAACCGTGTTTGATTTAGAATTCCAAACACATCTATCTATATAGCAGAAAACAGAGTGAAACCTAAAAATTCAAAGTGTTACTGGAAACGAACGCTTGAACCTAGAAGAGTGATAGTTGGGCAGTCAAGTGGGATTAGTGAACTGATCATTACCACCAAGTATCATCAAGTTTTGGTGAAAAAATGTTTGCTGAGATTTCAGCAAACTAGTAGTTTTTTGGAAGCTTGGCAACCCCTTTCAAACGAAAGTGTTTTTCGCCAGTCTCTGCATGGGGTACTTCAAGAGGAAACAAACCATAGAGATAGAACTTAGAACTACTTCATTTGGTAAAGTTTCACGCAGCTAGCGCAAACCGTGTTTGATTCAGAGTTTCAAACACATCTATCTATATAGCAGAAAACAGAGTGAAACCTAAAAATTCAAAGTGTTACTGGAAACGAACGCTTGAACCTAGAAGAGTGAAAGTTGGGCAGCCAAGTGGGATTAGTGAACTGATCATTACCACCAAGTATCATCAAGTTTTGGTGAAAAAATGTTTGCTGAGATTTCAGCAAACTAGTAGATTTTTGGAAGCTTGGCAACCCCTTTCAAACGAAAGTGTTTTTCGCCAGTCTCTGCATGGGGTACTTCAAGAGGAAACAAACCATAGAGATAGAACTTAGAACTACTTCATTTGGTCAAGTTTCAAGGAGCTAGCACAAACCGTGTTTGATTTAGAATTCCAAACACATCTATCTATATAGCAGAAAACAGAGTGAAACCTAAAAATTCAAAGTGTTACTGGAAACGAACGCTTGAACCTAGAAGAGTGAAAGTTGGGCAGCCAAGTGGGATTAGTGAACTGATCATTACCACCAAGTATCATCAAGTTTTGGTGAAAAAATGTTTGCTGAGATTTCAGCAAACTAGTAGTTTTTTGGACGCTTGGCAACCCCTTTCAAACGAAAGTGTTTTTCGCCAGTCTCTGCATGGGGTACTTCAAGAGGAAACAAACCATAGAGATAGAACTTAGAACTACTTCATTTTGTCAAGTTTCAAGGAGGTAGCACAAACCGTGTTTGATTCAGAGTTTCAAACACATCTATCTATATAGCAGAAAACAGAGTGAAACCTAAAAATTCAAAGTGTTACTGGAAACGAACGCTTGAACCTAGAAGAGAGAAAGTTGGGCAGCCAAGTGGGATTAGTGAAATGATCATTACCACCAAGTATCATCAAGTTTTGGTGAAAAAATGTTTGCTGAGATTTCAGCAAACTAGTAGTTTTTTGGAATCTTGGCAACCCCTTTCAAACGAAAGTGTTTTTCGCCAGTCTCTGCATGGGGTACTTCAAGAGGAAACAAACCATAGAGATAGAACTTAGAACTACTTCTTTTGGTCACGTTTCAAGGAGCTAGCACAAACAGTGTTTGATTTAGAATTCCAAACACAGCTATCTATGTAGCAGAAAACAGAGTGAAACCTAAAAATTCAAAGTGTTACTGGAAACGAACGCTTGAACCTAGAAGAGTGAAAGTTGGGCAGCCAAGTGAGATTAGTGAACTGATCATTACCACCAAGTATCATCAAGATTTGGTGAAAAAATGTTTGCTGAGATTTCAGCAAACTAGTAGTTTTTTGGAAGCTTGGCAACCCCTTTCAAACGAAAGTGTTTTGCGCCAGTCTCTGCATGGGGTACTTCAAGAGGAAACAAACCATAGAGATAGAACTTAGAACAATTTCATTTTGTCAAGTTTCACGCAGCTAGCACAAACCGTGTTTGACTCAGAGTTTCAAACACATCTATCTATATAGCAGAAAACAGAGTGAAACCTAAAAATTCAAAGTGTTACTGGAAACGAACGCTTGAACCTAGAAGAGTGAAAGTTGGGCAGCCAAGTGGGATTAGTGAACTGATCATTACCACCAAGTATCATCAAGATTTGGTGAAAAAATGTTTGCTGAGATTTCAGCAAACTAGTAGTTTTTTGGAAGCTTGGCAACCCCTTTCAAACGAAAGTGTTTTGCGCCAGTCTCTGCATGGGGTACTTCAAGAGGAAACAAACCATAGAGATAGAACTTAGAACTACTTCATTTGGTCAAGTTTCAAGGAGCTAGCACAAACCGTGTTTGATTTAGAATTCCAAACACATCTATCTATATAGCAGAAAACAGAGTGAAACCTAAAAATTCAAAGTGTTACTGGAAACGAACGCTTGAACCTAGAAGAGTGAAAGTTGGGCAGTCAAGTGGGATTAGTGAACTGATCATTACCACCAAGTATCATCAAGTTTTGGTGAAAAAATGTTTGCTGAGATTTCAGCAAACTAGTAGTTTTTTGGAATGTTGGCAACCCCTTTCAAACGAAAGTGTTTTTCGCCAGTCTCTGCATGGGGTACTTCAAGAGGAAACAAACCATAGAGATAGAACTTAGAACTACTTCATTTGGTCAAGTTTCAAGGAGCTAGCACAAACCGTGTTTGATTTAGAATTCCAAACACATCTATCTATATAGCAGAAAACAGAGTGAAACCTAAAAATTCAAAGTGTTACTGGAAACGAACGCTTGAACCTAGAAGAGTGAAAGTTGGGCAGCCAAGTGGGATTAGTGAACTGATCATTACCACCAAGTATCATCAAGTTTTGGTGAAAAAATGTTTGCTGAGATTTCAGCAAACTAGTAGTTTTTTGGACGCTTGGCAACCCCTTTCAAATGAAAGTGTTTTTCGCCAGTCTCTGCATGGGGTACTTCAAGAGGAAACAAACCATAGAGATAGAACTTAGAACTACTTCATTTGGTCAAGTTTCAAGGAGGTAGCACAAACCGTGTTTGATTCAGAGTTTCAAACACATCTATCTATATAGCAGAAAACAGAGTGAAACCTAAAAATTCAAAGTGTTACTGGAAACGAACGCTTGAACCTAGAAGAGAGAAAGTTGGGCAGCCAAGTGGGATTAGTGAACTGATCATTACCACCAAGTATCATCAAGTTTTGGTGAAAAAATGTTTGCTGAGATTTCAGCAAACTAGTAGTTTTTTGGAATCTTGGCAACCCCTTTCAAACGAAAGTGTTTTTCGCCAGTCTCTGCATGGGGTACTTCAAGAGGAAACAAACCATAGAGATAGAACTTAGAACTACTTCTTTTGGTAAAGTTTCAAGGAGCTAGCACAAACAGTGTTTGATTTAGAATTCCAAACACAGCTATCTATGTAGCAGAAAACAGAGTGAAACCTAAAAATTCAAAGTGTTACTGGAAACGAACGCTTGAACCTAGAAGAGTGAAAGTTGGGCAGCCAAGTGAGATTAGTGAACTGATCATTACCACCAAGTATCATCAAGATTTGGTGAAAAAATGTTTGCTGAGATTTCAGCAAACTAGTAGTTTTTTGGAAGCTTGGCAACCCCTTTCAAACGAAAGTGTTTTGCGCCAGTCTCTGCATGGGGTACTTCAAGAGGAAACAAACCATAGAGATAGAACTTAGAACTATTTCATTTTGTCAAGTTTCACGCAGGTAGCACAAACCGTGTTTGACTCAGAGTTTCAAACACATCTATCTATATAGCAGAAAACAGAGTGAAACCTAAAAATTCAAAGTGTTACTGGAAACGAACGCTTGAACCTAGAAGAGTGAAAGTTGGGCAGCCAAGTGGGATTAGTGAACTGATCATTACCACCAAGTATCATCAAGTTTTGGTGAAAAAATGTTTGCTGAGATTTCAGCAAACTAGTAGATTTTTGGAAGCTTGGCAACCCCTTTCAAACGAAAGTGTTTTTCGCCAGTCTCTGCATGGGGTACTTCAAGAGGAAACAAACCATAGAGATAGAACTTAGAACTACTTCATTTGGTCAAGTTTCAAGGAGCTAGCACAAACCGTGTTTGATTTAGAATTCCAAACACATCTATCTATATAGCAGAAAACAGAGTGAAACCTAAAAATTCAAAGTGTTACTGGAAACGAATGCTTGAACCTAGAAGAGTGAAAGTTGGGCAGCCAAGTGGGATTAGTGAACTGATCATTACCACCAAGTATCATCAAGTTTTGGTGAAAAAATGTTTGCTGAGATTTCAGCAAACTAGTAGTTTTTTGGACGCTTGGCAAACCCTTTCAAACAAAAGTGTTTTTCGCCAGTCTCTGCATGGGGTACTTCAAGAGGAAACAAACCATAGAGATAGAACTTAGAACTACTTCATGTGGTCAAGTTTCAAGGAGCTAGCACAAACCGTGTTTGATTCAGAGTTTCAAACACATCTATCTATATAGCAGAAAACAGAGTGAAACCTAAAAATTCAAAGTGTTACTGGAAATGAACGCTTGAACCTAGAAGAGAGAAAGTTGGGCAGCCAAGTGGGATTAGTGAACTGATCATTACCACCAAGTATCATCAAGTTATGGTGAAAAAATGTTTGCTGAGATTTCAGCAAACTAGTAGTTTTTTGGAATCTTGGCAACCCCGTTCAAACGAAAGTGTTTTTCGCCAGTCTCTGCATGGGGTACTTCAAGAGGAAACAAACCATAGAGACAGAACTTAGAACTACTTCTTTTGGTCAAGTTTCAAGGAGCTAGCACAAACAGTGTTTGATTTAGAATTCCAAACACAGCTATCTATGTAGCAGAAAACAGAGTGAAACCTAAAAATTCAAAGTGTTACTGGAAACGAACGCTTGAACCTGGAAGAGTGAAAGTTGGGCAGCCAAGTGAGATTAGTGAACTGATCATTACCACCAAGTATCATCAAGATTTGGTGAAAAAATGTTTGCTGAGATTTCAGCAAACTAGTAGTTTTTTGGAAGCTTGGCAACCCCTTTCAAACGAAAGTGTTTTGCGCCAGTCTCTGCATGGGGTACTTCAAGAGGAAACAAACCATAGAGATAGAACTTAGAACTATTTCATTTTGTCAAGTTTCACGCAGCTAGCACAAACCGTGTTTGACTCAGAGTTTCAAACACATCTATCTATATAGCAGAAAACAGAGTGAAACCTAAAAATTCAAAGTGTTACTGGAAACGAACGCTTGAACCTAGAAGAGTGAAAGTTGGGCAGCCAAGTGGGATTAGTGAACTGATCATTACCACCAAGTATCATCAAGTTTTGGTGAAAAAATGTTTGCTGAGATTTCAGCAAACTAGTAGTTTTTTGGACGCTTGGCAACCCCTTTCAAACGAAAGTGTTTTTCGCCAGTCTCTGCATGGGGTACTTCAAGAGGAAACAAACCATAGAGATAGAACTTAGAACTACTTCATTTGGTCAAGTTTCAAGGAGCTAGCACAAACCGTGTTTGATTTAGAATTCCAAACACATCTATCTATATAGCAGAAAACAGAGTGAAACCTAAAAATTCAAAGTGTTACTGGAAACGAACGCTTGAACCTAGAAGAGTGAAAGTTGGGCAGTCAAGTGGGATTAGTGAACTGATTATTACCACCAAGTATCATCAAGTTTTGGTGAAAAAATGTTTGCTGAGATTTCAGCAAACTAGTAGTTTTTTGGAAGCTTGGCAACCCCTTTCAAACGAAAGTGTTTTTCGCCAGTCTCTGCATGGGGTACTTCAAGAGGAAACAAACCATAGAGATAGAACTTAGAACTACTTCATTTGGTCAAGTTTCACGCAGCTAGCGCAAACCGTGTTTGATTCAGAGTTTCAAACACATCTATCTATATAGCAGAAAACAGAGTGAAACCTAAAAATTCAAAGTGTTACTGGAAACGAACGCTTGAACCTAGAAGAGTGAAAGTTGGGCAGCCAAGTGGGATTAGTGAACTGATCATTACCACCAAGTATCATCAAGTTTTGGTGAAAAAATGTTTGCTGAGATTTCAGCAAACTAGTAGATTTTTGGAAGCTTGGCAACCCCTTTCAAACGAAAGTGTTTTTCGCCAGTCTCTGCATGGGGTACTTCAAGAGGAAACAAACCATAGAGATAGAACTTAGAACTACTTCATTTGGTCAAGTTTCAAGGAGCTAGCACAAACCGTGTTTGATTTAGAATTCCAAACACATCTATCTATATAGCAGAAAACAGAGTGAAACCTAAAAATTCAAAGTGTTACTGGAAACGAACGCTTGAACCTAGAAGAGTGAAAGTTGGGCAGCCAAGTGGGATTAGTGAACTGATCATTACCACCAAGTATCATCAAGTTTTGGTGAAAAAATGTTTGCTGAGATTTCAGCAAACTAGTAGTTTTTTGGACGCTTGGCAACCCCTTTCAAACGAAAGTGTTTTTCGCCAGTCTCTGCATGGGGTACTTCAAGAGGAAACAAACCATAGAGATAGAACTTAGAACTACTTCATTTGGTCAAGTTTCAAGGAGCTAGCACAAACCGTGTTTGATTCAGAGTTTCAAACACATCTATCTATATAGCAGAAAACAGAGTGAAACCTAAAAATTCAAAGTGTTACTGGAAACGAACGCTTGAACCTAGAAGAGATAAAGTTGGGCAGCCAAGTGGGATTAGTGAAATGATCATTACCACCAAGTATCATCAAGTTTTGGTGAAAAAATGTTTGCTGAGATTTCAGCAAATGAGTAGTTTTTTGGAATCTTGGCAACCCCTTTCAAACGAAAGTGTTTTTCGCCAGTCTCTGCATGGGGTACTTCAAGAGGAAACAAACCATAGAGATAGAAATTAGAACTACTTCTTTTGGTCAAGTTTCAAGGAGCTAGCACAAACAGTGTTTGATTTAGAATTCCAAACACAGCTATCTATGTAGCAGAAAACAGAGTGAAACCTAAAAATTCAAAGTGTTACTGGAAACGAACGCTTGAACCTAGAAGAGTGAAAGTTGGGCAGCCAAGTGAGATTAGTGAACTGATCATTACCACCAAGTATCATCAAGATTTGGTGAAAAAATGTTTGCTGAGATTTCAGCAAACTAGTAGTTGTTTGGAAGCTTGGCAACCCCTTTCAAACGAAAGTGTTTTGCGCCAGTCTCTGCATGGGGTACTTCAAGAGGAAACAAACCATTGAGATAGAACTTAGAACAATTTCATTTTGTCAAGTTTCACGCAGCTAGCACAAACCGTGTTTGACTCAGAGTTTCAAACACATCTATCTATATAGCAGAAAACAGAGTGAAACCTAAAAATTCAAAGTGTTACTGGAAACGAACGCTTGAACCTAGAAGAGTGAAAGTTGGGCAGCCAAGTGGGATTAGTGAACTGATCATTACCACCAAGTATCATCAAGTTTTGGTGAAAAAATGTTTGCTGAGATTTCAGCAAACTAGTAGTTTTTTGGACGCTTGGCAACCCCTTTCAAACGAAAGTGTTTTTCGCCAGTCTCTGCATGGGGTACTTCAAGAGGAAACAAACCATAGAGATAGAACTTAGAACTACTTCATTTGGTCGAGTTTCAAGGAGCTAGCACAAACCGTGTTTGATTTAGAATTCCAAACACATCTATCTATATAGCAGAAAACAGAGTGAAACCTAAAAATTCAAAGTGTTACTGGAAACGAACGCTTGAACCTAGAAGAGTGAAAGTTGGGCAGTCAAGTGGGATTAGTGAACTGATCATTACCACCAAGTATCATCAAGTTTTGGTGAAAAAATGTTTGCTGAGATTTCAGCAAACTAGTAGTTTTTTGGAATGTTGGCAACCCCTTTCAAACGAAAGTGTTTTTCGCCAGTCTCTGCATGGGGTACTTCAAGAGGAAACAAACCATAGAGATAGAACTTAGAACTACTTCATTTGGTCAAGTTTCAAGGAGCTAGCACAAACCGTGTTTGATTTAGAATTCCAAACACATCTATCTATATAGCAGAAAACAGAGTGAAACCTAAAAATTCAAAGTGTTACTGGAAACGAACGCTTGAACCTAGAAGAGTGAAAGTTGGGCAGCCAAGTGGGATTAGTGAACTGATCATTACCACCAAGTATCATCAAGTTTTGGTGAAAAAATGTTTGCTGAGATTTCAGCAAACTAGTAGTTTTTTGGACGCTTGGCAACCCCTTTCAAACGAAAGTGTTTTTCGCCAGTCTCTGCATGGGGTACTTCAAGAGGAAACAAACCATAGAGATAGAACTTAGAACTACTTCATTTGGTCAAGTTTCAAGGAGGTAGCACAAACCGTGTTTGATTCAGAGTTTCAAACACATCTATCTATATAGCAGAAAACAGAGTGAAACCTAAAAATTCAAAGTGTTACTGGAAACTAACGCTTGAACCTAGAAGAGAGAAAGTTGGGCAGCCAAGTGGGATTAGTGAACTGATCATTACCACCAAGTATCATCAAGTTTTGGTGAAAAAATGTTTGTTGAGATTTCAGCAAACTAGTAGTTTTTTGGAATCTTGGCAACCCCTTTCAAACGAAAGTGTTTTTCGCCAGTCTCTGCATGGGGTACTTCAAGAGGAAACAAACCATAGAGATAGAACTTAGAACTACTTCTTTTGGTCAAGTTTCAAGGAGCTAGCACAAACAGTGTTTGATTTAGAATTCCAAACACAGCTATCTATGTAGCAGAAAACAGAGTGAAACCTAAAAATTCAAAGTGTTACTGGAAACGAACGCTTGAACCTAGAAGAGTGAAAGTTGGGCAGCCAAGTGAGATTAGTGAACTGATCATTACCACCAAGTATCATCAAGATTTGGTGAAAAAATGTTTGCTGAGATTTCAGCAAACTAGTAGTTTTTTGGAAGCTTGGCAACCCCTTTCAAACGAAAGTGTTTTGCGCCAGTCTCTGCATGGGGTACTTCAAGAGGAAACAAACCATAGAGATAGAACTTAGAACTATTTCATTTTGTCAAGTTTCACGCAGCTAGCACAAACCGTGTTTGACTCAGAGTTTCAAACACATCTATCTATATAGCAGAAAACAGAGTGAAACCTAAAAATTCAAAGTGTTACTGGAAACGAACGCTTGAACCTAGAAGAGTGAAAGTTGGGCAGCCAAGTGGGATTAGTGAACTGATCATTACCACCAAGTATCATCAAGTTTTGGTGAAAAAATGTTTGCTGAGATTTCAGCAAACTAGTAGATTTTTGGAAGCTTGGCAACCCCTTTCAAACGAAAGTGTTTTTCGCCAGTCTCTGCATGGGGTACTTCAAGAGGAAACAAACCATAGAGATAGAACTTAGAACTACTTCATTTGGTCAAGTTTCAAGGAGCTAGCACAAACCGTGTTTGATTTAGAATTCCAAACACATCTATCTATATAGCAGAAAACAGAGTGAAACCTAAAAATTCAAAGTGTTACTGGAAACGAACGCTTGAACCTAGAAGAGTGAAAGTTGGGCAGCCAAGTGGGATTAGTGAACTGATCATTACCACCAAGTATCATCAAGTTTTGGTGAAAAAATGTTTGCTGAGATTTCAGCAAACTAGTAGTTTTTTGGACGCTTGGCAAACCCTTTCAAACGAAAGTGTTTTTCGCCCGTCTCTGCATGGGGTACTTCAAGAGGAAACAAACCATAGAGATAGAACTTAGAACTACTTCATGTGGTCAAGTTTCAAGGAGCTAGCACAAACCGTGTTTGATTCAGAGTTTCAAACACATCTATCTATATAGCAGAAAACAGAGTGAAACCTAAAAATTCAAAGTGTTACTGGAAACGAACGCTTGAACCTAGAAGAGAGAAAGTTGGGCAGCCAAGTGGGATTAGTGAACTGATCATTACCACCAAGTATCATCAAGTTTTGGTGAAAAAATGTTTGCTGAGATTTCAGCAAACTAGTAGTTTTTTGGAATCTTGGCAACCCCGTTCAAACGAAAGTGTTTTTCGCCAGTCTCTGCATGGGGTACTTCAAGAGGAAACAAACCATAGAGATAGAACTTAGAACTACTTCTTTTGGTCAAGTTTCAAGGAGCTAGCACAAACAGTGTTTGATTTAGAATTCCAAACACAGCTATCTATGTAGCAGAAAACAGAGTGAAACCTAAAAATTCAAAGTGTTACTGGAAACGAACGCTTGAACCTGGAAGAGTGAAAGTTGGGCAGCCAAGTGAGATTAGTGAACTGATCATTACCACCAAGTATCATCAAGATTTGGTGAAAAAATGTTTGCTGAGATTTCAGCAAACTAGTAGTTTTTTGGAAGCTTGGCAACCCCTTTCAAACGAAAGTGTTTTGCGCCAGTCTCTGCATGGGGTACTTCAAGAGGAAACAAACCATAGAGATAGAACTTAGAACTATTTCATTTTGTCAAGTTTCACGCAGCTAGCACAAACCGTGTTTGACTCAGAGTTTCAAACACATCTATCTATATAGCAGAAAACAGAGTGAAACCTAAAAATTCAAAGTGTTACTGGAAACGAACGCTTGAACCTAGAAGAGTGAAAGTTGGGCAGCCAAGTGGGATTAGTGAACTGATCATTACCACCAAGTATCATCAAGTTTTGGTGAAAAAATGTTTGCTGAGATTTCAGCAAACTAGTAGATTTTTGGAAGCTTGGCAACCCCTTTCAAACGAAAGTGTTTTTCGCCAGTCTCTGCATGGGGTACTTCAAGAGGAAACAAACCATAGAGATAGAACTTAGAACTACTTCATTTGGTCAAGTTTCAAGGAGCTAGCACAAACCGTGTTTGATTTAGAATTCCAAACACATCTATCTATATAGCAGAAAACAGAGTGAAACCTAAAAATTCAAAGTGTTACTGGAAACGAACGCTTGAACCTAGAAGAGTGAAAGTTGGGCAGCCAAGTGGGATTAGTGAACTGATCATTACCACCAAGTATCATCAAGTTTTGGTGAAAAAATGTTTGCTGAGATTTCAGCAAACTAGTAGTTTTTTGGACGCTTGGCAAACCCTTTCAAACGAAAGTGTTTTTCGCCCGTCTCTGCATGGGGTACTTCAAGAGGAAACAAACCATAGAGATAGAACTTAGAACTACTTCATGTGGTCAAGTTTCAAGGAGCTAGCACAAACCGTGTTTGATTCAGAGTTTCAAACACATCTATCTATATAGCAGAAAACAGAGTGAAACCTAAAAATTCAAAGTGTTACTGGAAACGAACGCTTGAACCTAGAAGAGAGAAAGTTGGGCAGCCAAGTGGGATTAGTGAACTGATCATTACCACCAAGTATCATCAAGTTTTGGTGAAAAAATGTTTGCTGAGATTTCAGCAAACTAGTAGTTTTTGGAATCTTGGCAACCCCGTTCAAACGAAAGTGTTTTTCGCCAGTCTCTGCATGGGGTACTTCAAGAGGAAACAAACCATAGAGATAGAACTTAGAACTACTTCTTTTGGTCAAGTTTCAAGGAGCTAGCACAAACAGTGTTTGATTTAGAATTCCAAACACAGCTATCTATGTAGCAGAAAACAGAGTGAAACCTAAAAATTCAAAGTGTTACTGGAAACGAACGCTTGAACCTGGAAGAGTGAAAGTTGGGCAGCCAAGTGAGATTAGTGAACTGATCATTACCACCAAGTATCATCAAGATTTGGTGAAAAAATGTTTGCTGAGATTTCAGCAAACTAGTAGTTTTTTGGAAGCTTGGCAACCCCTTTCAAACGAAAGTGTTTTGCGCCAGTCTCTGCATGGGGTACTTCAAGAGGAAACAAACCATAGAGATAGAACTTAGAACTATTTCATTTTGTCAAGTTTCACGCAGCTAGCACAAACCGTGTTTGACTCAGAGTTTCAAACACATCTATCTATATAGCAGAAAACAGAGTGAAACCTAAAAATTCAAAGTGTTACTGGAAACGAACGCTTGAACCTAGAAGAGTGAAAGTTGGGCAGCCAAGTGGGATTAGTGAACTGATCATTACCACCAAGTATCATCAAGTTTTGGTGAAAAAATGTTTGCTGAGATTTCAGCAAACTAGTAGATTTTTGGAAGCTTGGCAACCCCTTTCAAACGAAAGTGTTTTTCGCCAGTCTCTGCATGGGGTACTTCAAGAGGAAACAAACCATAGAGATAGAACTTAGAACTACTTCATTTGGTCAAGTTTCAAGGAGCTAGCACAAACCGTGTTTGATTTAGAATTCCAAACACATCTATCTATATAGCAGAAAACAGAGTGAAACCTAAAAATTCAAAGTGTTACTGGAAACGAACGCTTGAACCTAGAAGAGTGAAAGTTGGGCAGCCAAGTGGGATTAGTGAACTGATCATTACCACCAAGTATCATCAAGTTTTGGTGAAAAAATGTTTGCTGAGATTTCAGCAAACTAGTAGTTTTTTGGACGCTTGGCAACCCTTTCAAACGAAAGTGTTTTTCGCCAGTCTCTGCATGGGGTACTTCAAGAGGAAACAAACCATAGAGATAGAACTTAGAACTACTTCATGTGGTCAAGTTTCAAGGAGCTAGCACAAACCGTGTTTGATTTAGTATTCCAAACACATCTATCTATATAGCAGAAAACAGAGTGAAACCTAAAAATTCAAAATGTTACTGGAAACGAACGCTTGAACCTAGAAGAGTGAAAGTTGGGCAGCCAAGTGGGATTAGTGAACTGATCATTACCACCAAGTATCATCAAGTTTTGGTGAAAAAATGTTTGCTGAGATTTCAGCAAACTAGTAGTTTTTTGGACGCTTGGCAACCCCTTTCAAACGAAAGTGTTTTTCGCCAGTCTCTGCATGGGGTACTTCAGAGGAAACAAACCATAGAGATAGAACTTAGAACTACTTCATTTGGTCAAGTTTCAAGGAGATAGCACAAACCGTGTTTGATTTAGAATTCCAAACACATCTATCTATATAGCAGAAAACAGAGTGAAACCTAAAAATTCAAAGTGTCACTGGAAACGAACGCTTGAACCTAGAAGAGTGAAAGTTGGGCAGCCAAGTGGGATTAGTGAACTGATCATTACCACCAAGTATCATCAAGTTTTGGTGAAAAAATGTTTGCTGAGATTTCAGCAAACTAGTAGTTTTTTGGACGCTTGGCAACCCCTTTCAAACGAAAGTGTTTTGCGCCAGTCTCTGCATGGGGTACTTCAAGAGGAAACAAACCATAGAGAAAGAACTTAGAACTCTTTCATTTTTTCAAGTTTCACGCAGCTAGCACAAACCGTGTTTGACTCAGAGTTTCAAACACATCTATCTATATAGCAGAAAACAGAGTGAAACCTAAAAATTCAAAGTGTTACTGGAAACGAACGCTTGAACCTAGCAGAGTGAAAGTTGGGCAGCCAAGTGGGATTAGTGAACTGATCATTACCACCAAGTATCATCAAGTTTTGGTGAAAAAATGTTTGCTGAGATTTCAGCAAACTAGTAGTTTTTTGGACGCTTGGCAACCCCTTTCAAACGAAAGTGTTTTTCGCCAGTCTCTGCATGGGGTACTTCAAGAGGAAACAAACCATAGAGATAGAACTTAGAACTACTTCATTTGGTCAAGTTTCAAGGAGGTAGCACAAACCGTGTTTGATTCAGAGTTTCAAACACATCTATCTATATAGCAGAAAACAGAGTGAAACCTAAAAATTCAAAGTGTTACTGGAAACTAACGCTTGAACCTAGAAGAGAGAAAGTTGGGCAGCCAAGTGGGATTAGTGAACTGATCATTACCACCAAGTATCATCAAGTTTTGGTGAAAAAATGTTTGTTGAGATTTCAGCAAACTAGTAGTTTTTTGGAATCTTGGCAACCCCTTTCAAACGAAAGTGTTTTTCGCCAGTCTCTGCATGGGGTACTTCAAGAGGAAACAAACCATAGAGATAGAACTTAGAACTACTTCTTTTGGTCAAGTTTCAAGGAGCTAGCACAAACAGTGTTTGATTTAGAATTCCAAACACAGCTATCTATGTAGCAGAAAACAGAGTGAAACCTAAAAATTCAAAGTGTTACTGGAAACGAACGCTTGAACCTAGAAGAGTGAAAGTTGGGCAGCCAAGTGAGATTAGTGAACTGATCATTACCACCAAGTATCATCAAGATTTGGTGAAAAAATGTTTGCTGAGATTTCAGCAAACTAGTAGTTTTTTGGAAGCTTGGCAACCCCTTTCAAACGAAAGTGTTTTGCGCCAGTCTCTGCATGGGGTACTTCAAGAGGAAACAAACCATAGAGATAGAACTTAGAACTATTTCATTTTGTCAAGTTTCACGCAGCTAGCACAAACCGTGTTTGACTCAGAGTTTCAAACACATCTATCTATATAGCAGAAAACAGAGTGAAACCTAAAAATTCAAAGTGTTACTGGAAACGAACGCTTGAACCTAGAAGAGTGAAAGTTGGGCAGCCAAGTGGGATTAGTGAACTGATCATTACCACCAAGTATCATCAAGTTTTGGTGAAAAAATGTTTGCTGAGATTTCAGCAAACTAGTAGATTTTTGGAAGCTTGGCAACCCCTTTCAAACGAAAGTGTTTTTCGCCAGTCTCTGCATGGGGTACTTCAAGAGGAAACAAACCATAGAGATAGAACTTAGAACTACTTCATTTGGTCAAGTTTCAAGGAGCTAGCACAAACCGTGTTTGATTTAGAATTCCAAACACATCTATCTATATAGCAGAAAACAGAGTGAAACCTAAAAATTCAAAGTGTTACTGGAAACGAACGCTTGAACCTAGAAGAGTGAAAGTTGGGCAGCCAAGTGGGATTAGTGAACTGATCATTACCACCAAGTATCATCAAGTTTTGGTGAAAAAATGTTTGCTGAGATTTCAGCAAACTAGTAGTTTTTTGGACGCTTGGCAAACCCTTTCAAACGAAAGTGTTTTTCGCCCGTCTCTGCATGGGGTACTTCAAGAGGAAACAAACCATAGAGATAGAACTTAGAACTACTTCATGTGGTCAAGTTTCAAGGAGCTAGCACAAACCGTGTTTGATTCAGAGTTTCAAACACATCTATCTATATAGCAGAAAACAGAGTGAAACCTAAAAATTCAAAGTGTTACTGGAAACGAACGCTTGAACCTAGAAGAGAGAAAGTTGGGCAGCCAAGTGGGATTAGTGAACTGATCATTACCACCAAGTATCATCAAGTTTTGGTGAAAAAATGTTTGCTGAGATTTCAGCAAACTAGTAGTTTTTTGGAATCTTGGCAACCCCGTTCAAACGAAAGTGTTTTTCGCCAGTCTCTGCATGGGGTACTTCAAGAGGAAACAAACCATAGAGATAGAACTTAGAACTACTTCTTTTGGTCAAGTTTCAAGGAGCTAGCACAAACAGTGTTTGATTTAGAATTCCAAACACAGCTATCTATGTAGCAGAAAACAGAGTGAAACCTAAAAATTCAAAGTGTTACTGGAAACGAACGCTTGAACCTGGAAGAGTGAAAGTTGGGCAGCCAAGTGAGATTAGTGAACTGATCATTACCACCAAGTATCATCAAGATTTGGTGAAAAAATGTTTGCTGAGATTTCAGCAAACTAGTAGTTTTTTGGAAGCTTGGCAACCCCTTTCAAACGAAAGTGTTTTGCGCCAGTCTCTGCATGGGGTACTTCAAGAGGAAACAAACCATAGAGATAGAACTTAGAACTATTTCATTTTGTCAAGTTTCACGCAGCTAGCACAAACCGTGTTTGACTCAGAGTTTCAAACACATCTATCTATATAGCAGAAAACAGAGTGAAACCTAAAAATTCAAAGTGTTACTGGAAACGAACGCTTGAACCTAGAAGAGTGAAAGTTGGGCAGCCAAGTGGGATTAGTGAACTGATCATTACCACCAAGTATCATCAAGTTTTGGTGAAAAAATGTTTGCTGAGATTTCAGCAAACTAGTAGATTTTTGGAAGCTTGGCAACCCCTTTCAAACGAAAGTGTTTTTCGCCAGTCTCTGCATGGGGTACTTCAAGAGGAAACAAACCATAGAGATAGAACTTAGAACTACTTCATTTGGTCAAGTTTCAAGGAGCTAGCACAAACCGTGTTTGATTTAGAATTCCAAACACATCTATCTATATAGCAGAAAACAGAGTGAAACCTAAAAATTCAAAGTGTTACTGGAAACGAACGCTTGAACCTAGAAGAGTGAAAGTTGGGCAGCCAAGTGGGATTAGTGAACTGATCATTACCACCAAGTATCATCAAGTTTTGGTGAAAAAATGTTTGCTGAGATTTCAGCAAACTAGTAGTTTTTGGACGCTTGGCAAACCCTTTCAAACGAAAGTGTTTTTCGCCAGTCTCTGCATGGGGTACTTCAAGAGGAAACAAACCATAGAGATAGAACTTAGAACTACTTCATGTGGTCAAGTTTCAAGGAGCTAGCACAAACCGTGTTTGATTCAGAGTTTCAAACACATCTATCTATATAGCAGAAAACAGAGTGAAACCTAAAAATTCAAAGTGTTACTGGAAACGAACGCTTGAACCTAGAAGAGAGAAAGTTGGGCAGCCAAGTGGGATTAGTGAACTGATCATTACCACCAAGTATCATCAAGTTTTGGTGAAAAACTGTTTGCTGAGATTTCAGCAAACTAGTAGTTTTTTGGAATCTTGGCAACCCCGTTCAAACGAAAGTGTTTTTCGCCAGTCTCTGCATGGGGTATTTCAAGAGGAAACAAACCATAGAGATAGAACTTAGAACTACTTCTTTTGGTCAAGTTTCAAGGAGCTAGCACAAACAGTGTTTGATTTAGAATTCCAAACACAGCTATCTATGTAGCAGAAAACAGAGTGAAACCTAAAAATTCAAAGTGTTACTGGAAACGAACGCTTGAACCTGGAAGAGTGAAAGTTGGGCAGCCAAGTGAGATTAGTGAACTGATCATTACCACCAAGTATCATCAAGATTTGGTGAAAAAATGTTTGCTGAGATTTCAGCAAACTAGTAGTTTTTTGGAAGCTTGGCAACCCCTTTCAAACGAAAGTGTTTTGCGCCAGTCTCTGCATGGGGTACTTCAAGAGGAAACAAACCATAGAGATAGAACTTAGAACTATTTCATTTTGTCAAGTTTCACGCAGCTAGCACAAACCGTGTTTGACTCAGAGTTTCAAACACATCTATCTATATAGCAGAAAACAGAGTGAAACCTAAAAATTCAAAGTGTTACTGGAAACGAACGCTTGAACCTAGAAGAGTGAAAGTTGGGCAGCCAAGTGGGATTAGTGAACTGATCATTACCACCAAGTATCATCAAGTTTTGGTGAAAAAATGTTTGCTGAGATTTCAGCAAACTAATAGTTTTTTGGACGCTTGGCAACCCCTTTCAAACGAAAGTGTTTTTCGCCAGTCTCTGCATGGGGTACTTCAAGAGGAAACAAACCATAGAGATAGAACTTAGAACTACTTCATTTGGTCAAGTTTCAAGGAGCTAGCACAAACCGTGTTTGATTTAGAATTCCAAACACATCTATCTATATAGCAGAAAACAGAGTGAAACCTAAAAATTCAAAGTGTTACTGGAAACGAACGCTTGAACCTAGAAGAGTGAAAGTTGGGCAGCCAAGTGGGATTAGTGAACTGATCATTACCACCAAGTATCATCAAGTTTTGGTGAAAAAATGTTTGCTGAGATTTCAGCAAACTAGTAGTTTTTTGGAAGCTTGGCAACCCCTTTCAAACGAAAGTGTTTTTCGCCAGTCTCTGCATGGGGTACTTCAAGAGGAAACAAACCATAGAGATAGAACTTAGAACTACTTCATTTGGTCAAGTTTCACGCAGCTAGCGCAAACCGTGTTTGATTCAGAGTTTCAAAAACATCTATCTATATAGCAGAAAACAGAGTGAAACCTAAAAATTCAAAGTGTTACTGGAAACGAACGCTTGAACCTAGAAGAGTGAAAGTTGGGCAGCCAAGTGGGATTAGTGAACTGATCATTACCACCAAGTATCATCAAGTTTTGGTGAAAAAATGTTTGCTGAGATTTCAGCAAACTAGTAGATTTTTGGAAGCTTGGCAACCCCTTTCAAACGAAAGTGTTTTTCGCCAGTCTCTGCATGGGGTACTTCAAGAGGAAACAAACCATAGAGATAGAACTTAGAACTACTTCATTTGGTCAAGTTTCAAGGAGCTAGCACAAACCGTGTTTGATTTAGAATTCCAAACACATCTATCTATATAGCAGAAAACAGAGTGAAACCTAAAAATTCAAAGTGTTACTGGAAACGAACGCTTGAACCTAGAAGAGTGAAAGTTGGGCAGCCAAGTGGGATTAGTGAACTGATCATTACCACCAAGTATCATCAAGTTTTGGTGAAAAAATGTTTGCTGAGATTTCAGCAAACTAGTAGTTTTTTGGACGCTTGGCAACCCCTTTCAAACGAAAGTGTTTTTCGCCAGTCTCTGCATGGGGTACTTCAAGAGGAAACAAACCATAGAGATAGAACTTAGAACTACTTCATTTGGTCAAGTTTCAAGGAGCTAGCACAAACCGTGTTTGATTCAGAGTTTCAAACACATCTATCTATATAGCAGAAAACAGAGTGAAACCTAAAACTTCAAAGTGTTACTGGAAACGAACGCTTGAACCTAGAAGAGATAAAGTTGGGCAGCCAAGTGGGATTAGTGAAATGATCATTACCACCAAGTATCATCAAGTTTTGGTGAAAAAATGTTTGCTGAGATTTCAGCAAATGAGTAGTTTTTTGGAATCTTGGCAACCCCTTTCAAACGAAAGTGTTTTTCGCCAGTCTCTGCATGGGGTACTTCAAGAGGAAACAAACCATAGAGATAGAACTTAGAACTACTTCTTTTGGTCAAGTTTCAAGGAGCTAGCACAAACAGTGTTTGATTTAGAATTCCAAACACAGCTATCTATGTAGCAGAAAACAGAGTGAAACCTAAAAATTCAAAGTGTTACTGGAAACGAACGCTTGAACCTAGAAGAGTGAAAGTTGGGCAGCCAAGTGAGATTAGTGAACTGATCATTACCACCAAGTATCATCAAGATTTGGTGAAAAAATGTTTGCTGAGATTTCAGCAAACTAGTAGTTGTTTGGAAGCTTGGCAACCCCTTTCAAACGAAAGTGTTTTGCGCCAGTCTCTGCATGGGGTACTTCAAGAGGAAACAAACCATAGAGATAGAACTTAGAACAATTTCATTTTGTCAAGTTTCACGCAGCTAGCACAAACCGTGTTTGACTCAGAGTTTCAAACACATCTATCTATATAGCAGAAAACAGAGTGAAACCTAAAAATTCAAAGTGTTACTGGAAACGAACGCTTGAACCTAGAAGAGTGAAAGTTGGGCAGCCAAGTGGGATTAGTGAACTGATCATTACCACCAAGTATCATCAAGTTTTGGTGAAAAAATGTTTGCTGAGATTTCAGCAAACTAGTAGTTTTTTGGACCCTTGCAACCCCTTTCAAACGAAAGTGTTTTTCGCCAGTCTCTGCATGGGGTACTTCAAGAGGAAACAAACCATAGAGATAGAACTTAGAACTACTTCATTTGGTCGAGTTTCAAGGAGCTAGCACAAACCGTGTTTGATTTAGAATTCCAAACACATCTATCTATATAGCAGAAAACAGAGTGAAACCTAAAAATTCAAAGTGTTACTGGAAACGAACGCTTGAACCTAGAAGAGTGAAAGTTGGGCAGTCAAGTGGGATTAGTGAACTGATCATTACCACCAAGTATCATCAAGTTTTGGTGAAAAAATGTTTGCTGAGATTTCAGCAAACTAGTAGTTTTTTGGAATGTTGGCAACCCCTTTCAAACGAAAGTGTTTTTCGCCAGTCTCTGCATGGGGTACTTCAAGAGGAAACAAACCATAGAGATAGAACTTAGAACTACTTCATTTGGTCAAGTTTCAAGGAGCTAGCACAAACCGTGTTTGATTTAGAATTCCAAACACATCTATCTATATAGCAGAAAACAGAGTGAAACCTAAAAATTCAAAGTGTTACTGGAAACGAACGCTTGAACCTAGAAGAGTGAAAGTTGGGCAGCCAAGTGGGATTAGTGAACTGATCATTACCACCAAGTATCATCAAGTTTTGGTGAAAAAATGTTTGCTGAGATTTCAGCAAACTAGTAGTTTTTTGGACGCTTGGCAACCCCTTTCAAACGAAAGTGTTTTTCGCCAGTCTCTGCATGGGGTACTTCAAGAGGAAACAAACCATAGAGATAGAACTTAGAACTACTTCATTTGGTCAAGTTTCAAGGAGGTAGCACAAACCGTGTTTGATTCAGAGTTTCAAACACATCTATCTATATAGCAGAAAACAGAGTGAAACCTAAAAATTCAAAGTGTTACTGGAAACTAACGCTTGAACCTAGAAGAGAGAAAGTTGGGCAGCCAAGTGGGATTAGTGAACTGATCATTACCACCAAGTATCATCAAGTTTTGGAGAAAAAATGTTTGTTGAGATTTCAGCAAACTAGTAGTTTTTTGGAATCTTGGCAACCCCTTTCAAACGAAAGTGTTTTTCGCCAGTCTCTGCATGGGGTACTTCAAGAGGAAACAAACCATAGAGATAGAACTTAGAACTACTTCTTTTGGTCAAGTTTCAAGGAGCTAGCACAAACAGTGTTTGATTTAGAATTCCAAACACAGCTATCTATGTAGCAGAAAACAGAGTGAAACCTAAAAATTCAAAGTGTTACTGGAAACGAACGCTTGAACCTAGAAGAGTGAAAGTTGGGCAGCCAAGTGAGATTAGTGAACTGATCATTACCACCAAGTATCATCAAGATTTGGTGAAAAAATGTTTGCTGAGATTTCAGCAAACTAGTAGTTTTTTGGAAGCTTGGCAACCCCTTTCAAACGAAAGTGTTTTGCGCCAGTCTCTGCATGGGGTACTTCAAGAGGAAACAAACCATAGAGATAGAACTTAGAACTATTTCATTTTGTCAAGTTTCACGCAGCTAGCACAAACCGTGTTTGACTCAGAGTTTCAAACACATCTATCTATATAGCAGAAAACAGAGTGAAACCTAAAAATTCAAAGTGTTACTGGAAACGAACGCTTGAACCTAGAAGAGTGAAAGTTGGGCAGCCAAGTGGGATTAGTGAACTGATCATTACCACCAAGTATCATCAAGTTTTGGTGAAAAAATGTTTGCTGAGATTTCAGCAAACTAGTAGTTTTTTGGACGCTTGGCAAACCCTTTCAAACGAAAGTGTTTTTCGCCCGTCTCTGCATGGGGTACTTCAAGAGGAAACAAACCATAGAGATAGAACTTAGAACTACTTCATGTGGTCAAGTTTCAAGGAGCTAGCACAAACCGTGTTTGATTCAGAGTTTCAAACACATCTATCTATATAGCAGAAAACAGAGTGAAACCTAAAAATTCAAAGTGTTACTGGAAACGAACGCTTGAACCTAGAAGAGAGAAAGTTGGGCAGCCAAGTGGGATTAGTGAACTGATCATTACCACCAAGTATCATCAAGTTTTGGTGAAAAAATGTTTGCTGAGATTTCAGCAAACTAGTAGTTTTTTGGAATCTTGGCAACCCCGTTCAAACGAAAGTGTTTTTCGCCAGTCTCTGCATGGGGTACTTCAAGAGGAAACAAACCATAGAGATAGAACTTAGAACTACTTCTTTTGGTCAAGTTTCAAGGAGCTAGCACAAACAGTGTTTGATTTAGAATTCCAAACACAGCTATCTATGTAGCAGAAAACAGAGTGAAACCTAAAAATTCAAAGTGTTACTGGAAACGAACGCTTGAACCTGGAAGAGTGAAAGTTGGGCAGCCAAGTGAGATTAGTGAACTGATCATTACCACCAAGTATCATCAAGATTTGGTGAAAAAATGTTTGCTGAGATTTCAGCAAACTAGTAGTTTTTTGGAAGCTTGGCAACCCCTTTCAAACGAAAGTGTTTTGCGCCAGTCTCTGCATGGGGTACTTCAAGAGGAAACAAACCATAGAGATAGAACTTAGAACTATTTCATTTTGTCAAGTTTCACGCAGCTAGCACAAACCGTGTTTGACTCAGAGTTTCAAACACATCTATCTATATAGCAGAAAACAGAGTGAAACCTAAAAATTCAAAGTGTTACTGGAAACGAACGCTTGAACCTAGAAGAGTGAAAGTTGGGCAGCCAAGTGGGATTAGTGAACTGATCATTACCACCAGGTATCATCAAGTTTTGGTGAAAAAATGTTTGCTGAGATTTCAGCAAACTAATAGTTTTTTGGACGCTTGGCAACCCCTTTCAAACGAAAGTGTTTTTCGCCAGTCTCTGCATGGGGTACTTCAAGAGGAAACAAACCATAGAGATAGAACTTAGAACTACTTCATTTGGTCAAGTTTCAAGGAGCTAGCACAAACCGTGTTTGATTTAGAATTCCAAACACATCTATCTATATAGCAGAAAACAGAGTGAAACCTAAAAATTCAAAGTGTTACTGGAAACGAACGCTTGAACCTAGAAGAGTGAAAGTTGGGCAGTCAAGTGGGATTAGTGAACTGATCATTACCACCAAGTATCATCAAGTTTTGGTGAAAAAATGTTTGCTGAGATTTCAGCAAACTAGTAGTTTTTTGGAAGCTTGGCAACTTCTTTCAAACGAAAGTGTTTTTCGCCAGTCTCTGCATGGGGTACTTCAAGAGGAAACAAACCATAGAGATAGAAGTTAGAACTACTTCATTTGGTCAAGTTTCAAGGAGCTAGCACAAACCGTGTTTGATTTAGAATTCCAAACACATCTATCTATATAGCAGAAAACAGAGTGAAACCTAAAAATTCAAAATGTTACTGGAAACGAACGCTTGAACCTAGAAGAGTGAAAGTTGGGCAGCCAAGTGGGATTAGTGAACTGATCATTACCACCAAGTATCATCAAGTTTTGGTGAAAAAATGTTTGCTGAGATTTCAGCAAACTAGTAGTTTTTTGGACGCTTGGCAACCCCTTTCAAACGAAAGTGTTTTTCGCCAGTCTCTGCATCGGGTACTTCAAGAGGAAACAAACCATAGAGATAGAACTTAGAACTACTTCATTTGGTCAAGTTTCAAGGAGCTAGCACAAACCGTGTTTGATTCAGAGTTTCAAACACATCTATCTATATAGCAGAAAACAGAGTGAAACCTAAAAATTCAAAGTGTTACTGGAAACGAACGCTTGAACCTAGAAGAGAGAAAGTTGGGCAGCCAAGTGGGATTAGTGAACTGATCATTACCACCAAGTATCATCAAGTTTTGGTGAAAAAATGTTTGCTGAGATTTCAGCAAACTAGTAGTTTTTTGGACGCTTGGCAACCCCTTTCAAACGAAAGTGTTTTTCGCCAGTCTCTGCATGGGGTACTTCAAGAGGAAACAAACCATAGAGATAGAACTTAGAACTACTTCATTTGGTCAAGTTTCAAGGAGCTAGCACAAACCGTGTTTGATTTAGAATTCCAAACACATCTATCTATATAGCAGAAAACAGAGTGAAACCTAAAAATTCAAAGTGTTACTGGAAAAGAACGCTTGAACCTAGAAGAGTGAAAGTTGGGCAGTCAAGTGGTTTTAGTGAACTGATCATTACCACCAAGTATCATCAAGTTTTGGTGAAAAAATGTTTGCTGAGATTTCAGCAAACTAGTAGTTTTTTGGAAGCTTGGCAACCCCTTTCAAACGAAAGTGTTTTTCGCCAGTCTCTGCATGGGGTACTTCAAGAGGAAACAAACCATAGAGATAGAACTTAGAACTACTTCATTTGGTCAAGTTTCAAGGAGCTAGCACAAACCGTGTTTGATTTAGAATTCCAAACACATCTATCTATATAGCAGAAAACAGAGTGAAACCTAAAAATTCAAAGTGTTACTGGAAACGAACGCTTGAACCTAGAAGAGTGAAAGTTGGGCAGTCAAGTGGGATTAGTGAACTGATCATTACCACCAAGTATCATCAAGTTTTGGTGAAAAAATGTTTGCTGAGATTTCAGCAAACTAGTAGTTTTTTGGAATGTTGGCAACCCCTTTCAAACGAAAGTGTTTTTCGCCAGTCTCTGCATGGGGTACTTCAAGAGGAAACAAACCATAGAGATAGAACTTAGAACTACTTCATTTGGTCAAGTTTCAAGGAGCTAGCACAAACCGTGTTTGATTTAGAATTCCAAACACATCTATCTATATAGCAGAAAACAGAGTGAAACCTAAAAATTCAAAGTGTTACTGGAAACGAACGCTTGAACCTAGAAGAGAGAAAGTTGGGCAGCCAAGTGGGATTAGTGAACTGATCATTACCACCAAGTATCATCAAGTTTTGGTGAAAAAATGTTTGCTGAGATTTCAGCAAACTAGTAGTTTTTTGGAATCTTGGCAACCCCTTTCAAACGAAAGTGTTTTTCGCCAGTCTCTGCATGGGGTACTTCAAGAGGAAACAAACCATAGAGATAGAACTTAGAACTACTTCTTTTGGTCAAGTTTCAAGGAGCTAGCACAAACAGTGTTTGATTTAGAATTCCAAACACAGCTATCTATGTAGCAGAAAACAGAGTGAAACCTAAAAATTCAAAGTGTTACTGGAAACGAACGCTTGAACCTAGAAGAGTGAAAGTTGGGCAGCCAAGTGAGATTAGTGAACTGATCATTACCACCAAGTATCATCAAGATTTGGTGAAAAAATGTTTGCTGAGATTTCAGCAAACTAGTAGTTTTTTGGAAGCTTGGCAACCCCTTTCAAACGAAAGTGTTTTGCGCCAGTCTCTGCATGGGGTACTTCAAGAGGAAACAAACCATAGAGATAGAACTTAGAACTATTTCATTTTGTCAAGTTTCACGCAGCTAGCACAAACCGTGTTTGACTCAGAGTTTCAAACACATCTATCTATATAGCAGAAAACAGAGTGAAACCTAAAAATTCAAAGTGTTACTGGAAACGAACGCTTGAACCTAGAAGAGTGAAAGTTGGGCAGCCAAGTGGGATTAGTGAACTGATCATTACCACCAAGTATCATCAAGTTTTGGTGAAAAAATGTTTGCTGAGATTTCAGCAAACTAGTAGTTTTTTGGACGCTTGGCAACCCCTTTCAAACGAAAGTGTTTTTCGCCAGTCTCTGCATGGGGTACTTCAAGAGGAAACAAACCATAGAGATAGAACTTAGAACTACTTCATTTGGTCAAGTTTCAAGGAGCTAGCACAAACCGTGTTTGATTTAGAATTCCAAACACATCTATCTATATAGCAGAAAACAGAGTGAAACCTAAAAATTCAAAGTGTTACTGGAAAAGAACGCTTGAACCTAGAAGAGTGAAAGTTGGGCAGTCAAGTGGGATTAGTGAACTGATCATTACCACCAAGTATCATCAAGTTTTGGTGAAAAAATGTTTGCTGAGATTTCAGCAAACTAGTAGTTTTTTGGAAGCTTGGCAACCCCTTTCAAACGAAAGTGTTTTTCGCCAGTCTCTGCATGGGGTACTTCAAGAGGAAACAAACCATAGAGATAGAACTTAGAACTACTTCATTTTGTCAAGTTTCACGCAGCTAGCGCAAACCGTGTTTGATTCAGAGTTTCAAACACATCTATCTATATAGCAGAAAACAGAGTGAAACCTAAAAATTCAA